>NC_056728.1:1601874683-1601924683 GCF_019279795.1 Protopterus annectens
TAGAGACCACAATCAACCAGTGTTACTAACAGCTATAATGCATCATTGTTGGATGGCTACACTACCTGACATATATGCATTACACTTTACTCCTGACAACATGTTACACTGAAGTACTTTGGTACACTGTAGTACAGCCACCGTGTGCATCAGAACCATATTAGCCTGTCCCTGTATTGATGGTATGGATGACATGGATGTGGCACAGGTATCATCATATGCATAGAGTGTGTTGTTGGTTTGCCAGAGGCTGAGAGTGGTCCATACATTTGACACCATGTGTGTGAGTGAGGGGTGTAATAAGGTGAACTGGGCATGGTGATATGGTGTGTGTAGGTATGGGGGTTGCCTTAGGTGTGTTTGTATAGTGTGTGGGTATGCATGCACACAGTTCTGCCATGTGGCTGCCCTACACAGGTGTTTATGGAGAGCTGCAGACCATACTTGGCAGGGTGTGCAGTTCACTGCCTCTGGCCATGGACACGTGGACTGTGCCTGACAGGGGTTCCATGGGCATGTCCAGGTGCAGGCTACAATGTGCTACTCTCCCTTGATGATGACAGATGTCTGCTGGAACCAGGTCCCTACTGGGACTGGCCAGGGCCATGTGCTCATGGCCTGCTGTGGTGTGGTGTGGACAGCAACCCCTGCAAAGCCAGGGCTGATACTGCCACTATGGGAGCCTCTTGGTGTCCTAACCAACCCATGTTGAGTGCCAGCTATTAGCGTTGCTTGCCTACATCCACTCTGCTGTCACTGCACTCCCACCACACGTTCAAGAATGGACAAACCACGTTCTATCATCTCACCAGACTGTCTATCCATGAGCTAAGTATATGCACGGATGGCACCAGACAGTTCACAGAAGTTGTAGCTTGCAGATGTGAGAGCAGCCCTCTGCAGCCTCAGGCCCTGTCTGGTGTAAAGTTCCATACATGCCTGTGCTGTCATAAGAGCCTGAAACATGTGCCTGCTGGTACCAGTTATGTTATGTCTGCCAGGGGCATGATGACCAGCAGCCCTACCAGGAGCACCCTGGTATATCTGCCTATGTAGTACCATGCTGGACATACAGCTATGCCTGCTGTGACCAGACACAGTAGACATGATTACCACACTCTCCTGTGCACTACCACTAAACACCAGCTATCCCTCTACTATGGCCACTGGCAATGGGGTATATATAGGCACTGAAACTCAGGGGTTGGGGTGGCTAAAAGGGGGATGTAAAATGATGGCGCTGTTTTGGCCCCTGACAACCCCACCTGTGCCTTAACAGTACTATCATCATCTTCGGTGTCTGTATGGACACCAACATCAGATTGCATGCAGGAGGGACCCTGACCCACCTCGCCACCTGTAGTGGAAAATAATAAATGTACTTTAAGACCTGTACAGCATTGCATAACAGTACACACACACACACACACACACACACACACACACACACACACACGCACACACACGCACACACACACACACACACACACACACACACACACACACACACATACACACACACACACGCACATCACATTAATACCTACCTGTCCGTGACTTTACAGACAGTCCCATGTATATTCCCATGTGTTCTCCATCCTGCATCACGCTTGGTAACATACATTCATTGATACCACTCATTAACATATCACTCCCCTAAATGCCTAGACAAGTGATCACAACACAAAACCTGTTACCCCATTACCTCCCTGACCTGAGTGGAGTGGTTCAACATGGCCTCACTGCTGTCATTCAGTGTTCACCCTATGTATGTCGGGACATCATGAGCATGGCCCCTATATGTGAGGGACTACTATGTTCACTCCATAATATCACACACTAGAGTGTCATTTGTATGTATTGCTCAGTACATGCCAGATATGCTGCTCAATTTGCCTATCATGTGACAACTGCAATATATGGATACACTCCCTGGTGTGGTCTAGTAATTCCCCAATGCATCTGTAGTGCTGCATACGTGGGTTGTCAGTCACCTCTGTTCTGAATGCAATGTTAAGGGTATACCTGGTGTCTACCTTCCCTCTCAATACCTGTTCCATGCTACAGACATTATTATACTATCAGCTGTCCTGTGATTGTATAGATGACAGTTAGTCCTGGTGTGTCATGTCGCAGTCCATGTCCATGTACTGTACGATCCCAAATGGAGGTACTGCTGTATGAACAACCCCACAATCACACATGTGCATACATGGACACCCACACAAACACACACACATGCACACATGCATTCTACATGCATCAACCTCCCTCCACTTCACCAGACTGACCCTACAGACAACTTAACCACCCACCAGGATGCACACACACATACAGGTGAGGTTGCACAATGATAGTACACACAGTGCTCCTATTACCCATCTGTCAACATACATAACATATGGTACACAACAGCATGCAGTGCAGCTATAGTCAATCCATGTTAGCAACAGTATACGTGTGTGATGCATGTACTGTGTTACTAGGAGATGCCACTTCCCCTGGATACCACTGCACCTATGTACACAGTATTGCTGTGCACCTGTTCTGCACCCTGCCATGTACTGTGTACCACACCTCACAGGTGTACAACCCATTGCTGTATGTGTAGTACTGTGTCAATTATGTCAGGTTTAATGCTCACTTTCCCTATGTTTTTCAGCAACATATACTTGGGATGATATGTGGACAGATGTCATTTGTGAATGCCTGATGTCTGATTTACAGTTCTCAACATCAGCGGACCATGTATGACCAATCCAACAATATTACACTGATAACCATCAGAGCATACCATGGCTATGGGGAGTGTACACACCCTTACTGCTATGACACACCCTTCCTTGATCTGCCATGGTACCACATCACTGCATATATCAATAGTATATGATCCCGATATGTGACATATGTCCTGTACTTTCACATGCAGTGTCTACGGAATGTGTTAGGTGTGTGGATGCTGACCATGATTCATACACTCCATGTGTGCATATGTGCGCACATCCTTATCATGACGGTTTGTTGCACCTATTGTTATGTGTACTACAGCAGTCACTACTCCTGGCAGGGGTACACCAGCATGGGCCATCTTCATTTGCCAGTGTATGTTCAGTCTGCCCTACACATGTCTCCCTAATCTGCATGATTGCAAGGTCTACTCATGTTTGCATCCCTTGGTGTTCACACACTACCTTCACTTTTGCTGTGAGGCTTGGGTTATGTCTGCCACAGTTCCTGAACCTGACTATGTGCAGATACAGCCATTCTTAGCATCCTTAGGATCCCTGTTGCTGTGCACTGGTGTGTCATGCCGACAACCCCCCA
The DNA here is from genome assembly GCF_019279795.1 of Protopterus annectens. Taxonomy (NCBI): domain Eukaryota; kingdom Metazoa; phylum Chordata; order Ceratodontiformes; family Protopteridae; genus Protopterus; species Protopterus annectens. The sequence goes on from NC_056728.1 coordinate 1,601,878,008, forward strand.
CCTTCAGCCTTTTTGAAGATGCTTGACAAGTAAGGCCTACACATGTGTGTCAGTTTGCAGTGTCCCATACACTGATAACCACATATTACAGCCTAGTCCCAGCTGATAATGTGGACCATAGTAATATGTTATGCCATAGTGTAACTCTGCAACAGTTACCATTATCCTACTGGTATATACACTGGTGTTGCACTGTATACCGGTGATGTTTCAAAAATGTCCCTACTGTAGGCCATATCTCCCACCATTATGTTACTCCCTGTGGACACATTCTGCAATGACAGGATATTAGTTATCTTGCAGGTGTTAGATATACCCTTCCAATAACCCATCATGTTCATCACTGTGATGCCGTGCATTTAACAGCAACAATATGTGCACATGTACAGCATGCATTCTGGGTAGGTGTGTTAGATGTGTGCATGGAATATACCATAGCTATTACATGCCCGGTGTATTGGCAAGCATCAACATAAACCATACTCACCAGCTACAGGCTACTGCCTTGGTGGTATACCGGCGGGACCTACATAAGAGTGTGAGAGAAGCAAAGTCATTGGCCACACCTGTGGCTTTGCTACAGGGTGGGTGCAGCATTACAATTTATCAACAATACATGTCCACAATACTACCACATATGCACATCTGTTTATCACTACTATGCAGCAGCAAACTATATCTATGACATGTCAGATATGCATGATCTACCCATACAGATGTGGATGTATATGCAACAGTGGTCTATTTATGTGCCCTGAGGCCTCACCTGCACACTCCTCAGTGGGTGTGTGGGCAGCACCCACCTCCGCAATGGTGTCTGACTATGCGGATAGGCAGGTGCCACGAAGCTGGCTAGGAGTTCCTCCACACGTCAGGAGGGGATGGGTGGCATGGCCGTCCCTGTTGTGAGGAGACCCCCCCTGGACTGCAGCAGCACACCAACGGGCATTGGGAAGCAGGTCAGAACAATGATGCCGGACCTACTCATTACTGCAGTCATGCAGTCCGACATCATTGACCCTGTGGACTAGGTCATTCCACAGGGTGGTCCACTCCTACTGCTCAAGGGTGGCCCAGCCAAACAAGACAGGGTAGTGCTGGATTAGATGGGTCTACCACAATGTCGTTCTCAGCAGCTGAGTAAGTTGGAAGCCTTCCATGTAACATCTTACCTGAATGACATAAAGAAGGAAACAGGTATGAGCAAGCCATGCAGCAAGATTACCACAGTCCTTAATACATGTCATTGTCACCCCCTCACCATATCAATGGCAACAAATGTACACCCAACTCAATAGGTATGGCTACAGCTTACCTACCAGTGGGTCAGATATTGCATTGTACCACACTTTGTGCAATGTGTTTGTAGCCATGTTCACTGTGTGGACATGATCATTGCTGGCCTGTTACAGCCTATTCACCTGCATGCCATTGTCAGGGCCACTATGGTTCCATTTATGGCCGTGGTATGCTTGCTATGTGATTGCTGCATATCAGATATTCTGCATTATTGGGGATATCTATGCATGCTGTTGGACATGTTCCAGGATTGTGTAGGCTATTATAACCCACATATGTTCTATAACAGTGACACAATACCATGTTTATGTACTATTGGCCAGAAGAAACACCTCTCCAAACTCATCTGCCCATGTTAGCAGGCCATATCACATGGGACTCACACTAGGGCCTCCTCATGTACTGGTCCAGCAATACCTTCAGGTGGAACCAACTCAGGGGATTTTGCCCCCCCCCCCGGGGGCACAGTCAGACATGATCTTGTCCCCTGAGGTCAAGTCCAGGGTCTGTTCCTTAACGGGCTCTACCGACACATGTGGGATGTGCTGCATCACCTTGAGGCACCCAGTACACATTCACAGGGTCCACATGCTCCTCCTGCTCAGCCAGTCCAGGCACCTTTGAGATGTGGACTGCTGTTGAGGGTAGCAGTGGTTGGGAGGCTTGTTCCCATTGTGTCCATATTGGGGCTCATGGAGCATCTACATTACAGACCACACACACCATGCAGAGTGTTTACCCACCACATGAGTCACATACCACCCTGTAGGCTGTCCTCTATATCTACCAAACCTGACCACCTCCACAACTATACCTGCCATACTTCCCCATACTCCCATTCCCTACTTCACAGACAAGGGCAATGTGGTCCCAATAAGGGGTTCACATGTGACATACACGTCCATGTTGCACACACTGACAGCTGTAAATATCTGTGTGTATTGCTATGTGTGCTGTTCCCTCGCACATAGCATGCAGCACAGTGGTGGTAATATAGGGGACATGTATTTACATACATATATCTTTGTTGGTTATAAATAAGCTGTTGAGTCTTCCATGAAAAACACAGGACTCTTGACTGGATAACGAACTCTTTATTTGACCATAAAATAAACAGGAGATAAGCGCTTTCGCGTGCCACCTGCATGCTTCTTCAGATCTATCATTCTGAATTATTTTAGCCCTTAAATACAGAGTATTCTTCATTTGATTAACCTAATTAAACAATTAAGTAATCAACATTCATTGTATCTCATTTAAAGTAACAGACATAGTAGTAGCTAAACTTCTGAATATTATAAAAACATTTAAAACACAAAGACGTATGTATATATACTTTCAAGTTAATATTGCACCTTCAAAACCACAAAACCATAATCATACGCTTTACTCTAATTAATGAGAGACATAATAATAAAATTGCATACATATAAATATTGCAAATTCTTTCTTAAGAAACTTTCAAAACTTTCTTTGAAGCGCAAATAGTCAGCAAAAATGTCTAAAATTACATACACAAATGCGGCACAGCACTTCCATACCCTCGTCATCATAAAAAATTATTTCTAATATCAAGCCTAACTACAATGTTATTACATTGAAATAGGCATTAAATGTTTAAAATTGAGGGCACTAAACCAAATACGTTTGATTAAACAAATATTAAAAGATACAAAACAATGTTTTAAATCAAAGAAGATGTATAGAAGGAAGATGAAGATTAACTTGGCCCACATCATAGAGAATGTCCGTTATATGGAACCAAAGCATTTCCTTTTATATTGGAATCATTTATGGTGCATATTTTACTGATGTTATTATTTATGGATTTAGTGTAAATAAACTTGATATGGAAATATCATAAAACACATGAATTAATAGGATGAACATTCATCCCATAACTAAATAAATAAAAGAATAAGCAAACAAGTAAATGAAAAAATAAATGAATGAATAAATATAAATAATCAAATATATTCATTCTAATCATGATGGATGATACATAAAACAACATGGCAATAACCAGATAATTTGACCATGAAACTATATAGGAGTTTTCAAATACTATCTCCCTTCCCTGGCCTCTAAGATAGGTCTCAGGGAAATATGCTGATTCAAGCCTGGAGGTATGTGTGCTCTAGTTCTGAATATCCATTGTAATTCCAATCTTGCCAAATAATTCATATTGTCCCCTTGTCTTATGCTTGGTGTAACAACTTGCAACACTCTAAAACTAAAACTATGTTCCTTATGAATATTAATATGCCTTGCCAATGCATTCAAATCATTCTTCTTCCTAATATCATAAACATGATTATAGATTCTATCTTTGAACCTTCTTTTTGTCAAACCAATATAGAATGCATCACATCGTTTGCATGTGGCTAGGTAGATTATATTTATAGTACTGCAATCAGTATATTTTTTGGGCTCAAACCTGAAGAATCTTAATGGATGTTCAAATATCTGTACATCTGTAATGAACTGGCACATACTACATTTACCACAAGGAAAACTCCCAATCATCTGTGAATTCATTTGTAATACAGGTCTAGTGTTATTGTCATCATGGTTGAAAATTAATTTCAAATTATCACAATTTTTAAATAAAAATCGAGGTTTATCACCAACTAAACTTATAATATGGTCATCCATTGTTAGGACATTCCAATGTTTGGCAATAATTTTTTTGAGTTCAACAATGTCATTCGTATATTTCATAGTGTACTTTAATCTGTCATTGTCACTTGAAAACTTCAAAGAATATGTATTGCTCACATATGGGCTGTACATATTCCTAATTCCATCTCTCCCTTCATTGGTTAAATTAATTTGTCCTACTGTTGTGTTCTTAATGTATCTAATTAATTTGGCATCATATTCCCTATTTAAAAATAGAGTTTCTAAATATTCTGCTTCCTTCATCAAAACATCTTCATCTCTACACAACCTAGTTAACCTAATATATTGACTCTTAATGATACCAGAAAAGACATATCTGGGATGCATACTGTTGTAACTTAGGATATTATTTTTCCAACAGGGTTTTCTGTATAGTGATGAAACCAATTTCTTGTCATTATTAATTTCAAGAGTGACATCTAAAAAGTTTATAACATTCTTTGAATATTCTGCTGCGAATCTCAGAAATTCAGTGGTCGATTCAAGATACCTTAGAAATTCCTGAAAATCTGTAAATGCACCTTCCCATACTATAACCACATTGTCTACAAACCTCCTATAGAGTTTTATTCTATGAGCCCAACTACTATTAAATAGGTATTGTTTTTCCCAAAAATGCACAACCAGGTTAGCATAAGTATTAGCACATGGGGTGCCCATAGCGACACCCCATGTTTGTAGGTAGTGCTTTTTATTGAATAGAAAAACATTATTTTGCAATACTAATTCCAAAAGCTGGCAGACAAGAATTTGTCTGTCTGCAGAAAAAGTAGTTTCAGTCATCATCAATTCTCTAATGGCCTGCATACCATAATCATTCGGTATACAGGTAAAAAGGTTCATAACATCCAATGTGATCAATAAGATGTCCTCTTTTTCAAGCCAGTCTTGTTTTGTCTGCTCTATATCATTAAGTAATTGATAGGTATCTTTGAGTATGACTGGTATGTTATCTACTACTGGTCTCAATACTTTCTCAATGAATACTGATATAGTGGAAGTAGCCCATCCCTTGCCTGAAACAATCGGGCGCATGGGGATGGGATAAACATTCTTATGGATCTTAGGTAATCCCTTTAAACAGAGAATTAAGGGATTCTCTACACAAAAGAATTCATAAGTTTCATGACTAATTTGCCTACACATCAACATATTGTAAAGTGTGTCATGAATATTGATCACAATATTACTAATAGCACTTGCATCCACCTCTTTACCTGTATTAACATCCTTTAATAACAATTCCATGGTACTAATGTAATCACATGTATCAAATATAACAATCCCCCCTCCCTTATCAGCTGTCTTAACCACTATATCATCATTCATGCGCAATGTTTTTAATGAAGTAAATTCAGCATTGGTCAAATTATAAAATTTATTCTTCTTGTTTTTAGTGGAGTAATGTGCATAAAAATCTCTCTCACAGAGCTTTATAAAGCATTCTACAGCAGAAGGTAAAACAGGAGTAAAAGTGCTTTTGCGCTTAAATATTCTGGATGTCATTTCACTATTAGATATATTATCGTAATTTTTAAAATGCATTTTCAGTGCTATCTTATGCCCAAACAAGCGTAAATCAATAAAAGTCTCATTTAGTTTGCTTGGTTGCGATGGTATAAAACTTAAACCTTTGTTTAAAAGTGAAACATCAGAGTTAGATAAAACAATGCTAGAATAATTAAAGACCAGACTGTTCAGTCCCAAGCCGAGCATTTCTGGCCATACCTCTCTTGTGAATATTTCCTTTTCTTCGGTCCCCTGCTGTGCGAACGCCCTCTCGTGAATCTGGACTGTTTGATGGGAAATGGAAAAAACTGTTTATCATTCTTATTATCAGTTCCTTTCTTCTGAATGGCACCAAGGCTCAATCCATCTTGGTTTTTATGTAGAGTGAGTTGGTTCGGTGGTGGTGTACTGAGTGGAGTCGCACCAATGACGTTGGTTGCCGAAGACATGGCTAAGCCATTAGAAGGCTGTGAATGATGGTGGCCAGGAGCACCCTCTCTAGGTGTCAATGGTAAAGGTTCCTGGGCTGTCTGCAAAAAAGGCATGGACTCTGTGCGGGAAAAGTTAGTTGATTCTCTACTTGTAGTGGTAGCATCTCTCATAGTTCTTGGCCAAACAAAGATGCTGCCTGTTATAAAGTCATTGTGATCTCGTAACAACTTGCATTGTTTTATAGATTGCAACTTATCACTGCATGCACGGATTTGTGATAAGACATCATTTATCCTCCTATTGCAGAAGTCTGTACGAAACCTGCTGCAGATATCTTTATGCAATATCTCCACCTGTTTTTGTAATTCTAGTTCCAAAGGAGCAAAGTATTCCAACAATAAATTTATGTACTGAAAACCCAGTTCTATATTTAAGTCCTGCCATTTTTTGAGCAGAATGGGATATAGTTCCCCATAAGTCGACATGCATAGAACACGCATCCCCCTCTGCACAATCTTAAAATGCTGACAGGCTTCTAAATGTTTCCATTGCCAAGAGTAGCACTGTAGGCTGTACAAATTGTTTTCAAGTTCCCTTAGCAAGTTATTAAATTCAATTAAGTTGCCATTATCATTGTTCACTGTTCTATCATTTGCCGGTTCAAAAAAATTCAGAGCCAATAAAGGGTTACCTTCACGGTTGATAAATTCATCCAATTTTATATCATTGTCCCTCATCTCTGGATTGTAATCTAGTTCTATGCTTGCCAATTCCATCATGTGGAGGAAAAGACACTAGATATGTGAAAATGAGAAGAGTAAAAAAGTGTCTTTTACCTCCTAAAGACTCAGCAACCACAAGCGAAGACAATCTTGGTTATAAATAAGCTGTTGAGTCTTCCATGAAAAACACAGGACTCTTGACTGGATAGCGAACTCTTTATTTGACCATAAAATAAACAGGAGATAAGCGCTTTCGCGTGCCACCTGCACGCTTCTTCAGATCTATCATTCTGAATTATTTTAGCCCTTAAATACAGAGTATTCTTCATTTGATTAACCTAATTAAACAATTAAGTAATCAACATTCATTGTATCTCATTTAAAGTAACGGACATAGTAGCAGCTAAACTTCTGAATATTATAAAAACATTTAAAACACAAAGACGTATGTATATATACTTTCAAGTTAATATTGCACCTTCAAAACCACAAAACCATAATCATACACTTTACTCTAATTAATGAGAGACATAATAATAAAATTGCATACATATAAATATTGTAAATTCTTTCTTAAGAAACTTTCAAAACTTTCTTTGAAGCACAAATAGTCAGCAAAAATGTCTAAAATTACATACACAAATGCTGCACAGCACTTCCATACCCTCGTCATCATAAAAAAATATTTCTAATATCAAGCCTAACTACAATGTTATTACATTGAAATAGGCATTAAATGTTTAAAATTGAGGGCACTAAACCAAATACGTTTGATTAAACAAATATTAAAAGATACAAAACAATGTTTTAAATCAAAGAAGATGTATAGAAGGAAGATGAAAATTAACTTGGCCCACAACATAGAGAATGTCCGTTATATGGAACCAAAACATTTCCTTTTATATTGGAATCATTTATGGTGCATATTTTACTGATGTTATTATTTATGGATTTAGTGTAAATAAACTTGATATGGAAATATCATAAAACACATGAATTAATAGGATGAACATTCATCCCATAACTAAATGAATAAAAGAATAAGCAAACAAGTAAATGAAAAAATAAATGAATGAATAAATAGTGGTGGTAATATAGGGGACATGTATTTACATACATATATCTTTGTGTGTGTGTATGTACATATGTAGACATGTACATATCTGTGTATATATATATATATATATATATATATATATATATATATATGTACACATTTCCATACCTATATATGGGGTACATTCAGATATCAGGTCCACAATCTCACAACACCTTCCTGCACAGCTGCACTTTTCTGCCTTGCTACAACACAGACAGGATCAACATATGGACTCAGCCTGACATTAAGGGGGTATGTGTAGGGCCAGATTGCAGGTAACCCTATTACACAGCTATGGCATTCCAGCATACTACAATACAGGTTACCCTGAGTATCCGAGTTGGGCTATGAAACCCACATGTCCTTCATTATGGCATTACTTCCACCACCAGCTATTGGCCACAGTAATATACATGCTTCACATTACACAACACACACTATGATAGCTTACATCTTATCAGTCAGTGCTCCTCTGCACAGTTAATGGGTATGGACCACTACCCACAGGGAAAGACTCTAGTCTCCTTAGCAGTTGTTCAGCTGAACATCATTACAACAACAACACCTAATGGCACATTTAATCATTCCACGTCATCTATCCCATTATTATGGACCAAGTACTGCAGTCAGTTACATGCATACATACTTCACATACGTGTTGTGGGAATGATGTCTCTTCTGGATAGTTTGCTGGATGGAGCTTTTTTTTGTTGTTGTGTTTGCCTTTCACTCACTCTCTTTATCTATCTCAGTCTCTCTCCAGTAAATGGATTGAGCTGCTTTGAATAGATTGCAGCATGGATTTTGTAGGTGATTCACATGATCAGGTGATGGCCTCTGCACCAGTCATTGTCCTCCACTTGCTACCTGTATGCAGCATGCTGTGTAGTACTTTCAATTACCACTGCCATGGCAACCCACTACTATAAATCCCTGCATTATGTGGGCATGGTCCCTTTACCTTTCCTGCATGGTGGACATCCTTCTTGTGTGTGGGCAGCAGTGTTACAGACAGCAGGTAGCAATACCTCTTACAAGAGAACTTGCATACTCAGGCCAGCTACGTATATGTAGGAAGATCCAGAACTACAGACAGAGTGTGAGTAGTGCTGTTGTATGCATTGTATACCACCAGTGTTACAGAGTTTGTGAGTACATGCTAGTTTAACGTGGAATGCAGTCTGTCTGCATAGCTCTCAACTGTGGGCATAGCTACTTGATGGCCAGAGGTGTGCCGATTATGTTTTGTTTGTCCACCACACAGGGTTTGTGTCAGATATATCACTGGCAGTGTGTGTGTTGAGTGCTATATATAGATATAATAGATATATATGTAAATACACATACATACACACACACATATATATATATATATATATATATATATATATATATATATATATATATATATATATATGTGTATGTGTGTATGTGTGTGTGTGTGTGTGTGTGTGTGTGTGTGTGTGTGTGTGTGTGTGCCTGTGTATATGTATCTTAGGAATGTTGATTGCTTCCACATTGTACGTTCCCTATGGTAGCCAGGCTGTACTGCATGATATGTTATTGATACCAGCCTGACAACATTCAGGTGGGATGGAGTAATGTTACCATCTTGTGCCCATGTTGTGTCAGGTCCTGGTTATGGGATTTGCAACAGTTTGTACTGTAGTGTAGACAGACATGTTTGGCTGTGGGGGGATATCTATACATATACGTGTGTGAAATGGATAGCTATGTATGGGGTGATATTTTTTTTGGAAACAGATTGTCCTTTTTTTTCTTTTCTGGTGAAAGTGGGATGTTTGGGAGGAATAGTAAGTATATTTGTGGAGGTAGGTTGGGTAGGTTAACAAACAAGACAAGACAAGACAAACAAGATGCATACAGGGGCGGTATATGACGCATCTGGGGGGGTAAACACCTTGATGGGGAGGGGTGTTGGGAAATCGGAAGCCCATGAGCCCCCTAGTGGAAACAGTGGGACTGAGGTCACCACCCATGGGCAGCCAACACTGCACCTTCACAGCCGTGAAGGTGGCTGTGCTGGGGGCTGAGTCAGTCAGGCCGACCCTCTAGTCACAACACATGGCCCTTGAGCTGGCGTAGCAGATCTCTGACCTCCCTGCAGAGCTCACTATGCACCACAACCAAGACCTGGCGATGAGTGACAGGTTCCTGTCTGTGCCCATTCCCAGGGTGGGGGTGAGCCCCATTCACTGAGGCAGTCCAACCCAAAGGTGGTGCAGGACCAATGGACGAGGAGGTCCTGGGTTGGGCCCCAGACATGCTGCTGCCCGGTGCCACTGCCAGCTGAGGTGGGACAGGTGGGTCCGCTGGGACCTGCATTCCCATATGTGCTATGGTGTTTATTGTTTATCAACATATGTGGGTTAGTAATAATCAACACATTCTAGGATTAGGTATAACAGCATGCATAGATATTCCCATTAACCCAGTCACCAGATATGGAACAGTTGCATAGCAAATGGAACACATGCATATATGGGACCACAGTGGTAATAACAACAGCATGAAGGTACATTGATGGCACCATGCCACCAATGTTAGAGTATTTCAACATAGTGTATGCATAGAAACAGATTTAAATAATTATCAGGCAATAGGACATATGTCCCAACATGACAGTGAAGTCATCACATACCAATTGAGGTGGGTATTTAGTGTATTGTTGGAGATATGGTGTGGGGGAGAGAAAAATGTCAATTAACAACTAGTATATTCCTGTAGTTCACATTAATTTCTTGGTGCTGTTATTTGTACCTTACAAGTATTACTACACTACCCTATTGCCTTAGTTTGGACAGTGATATGGCTGTTGACAACTATATACATGAACGGGTTTTACCTGCAGTATACACCTCTTACCTGGTATACCCATGGAGGAATTATTTGATAACACTAGCTGTTTCTACACATACTCTCAGATTCCAGGTTGATGTTATGCACATACCTGTCCATCTCTTTTTGTACAGACTCTGGCCATGTCTTGACCACATGCAGGTGAACTGGGACATATGTAGACTATTGCCCTCTTCAACCTTTAGAGACTTACAACACTCTTATACAGGATTTCCTAGACAGTTATATTATGTAGTACAGTTTGGGTGACAGTGATGAGTAATACCTTATTATTCAGAGCAACTGCAACACTTACAATGACATACAATACCAGAGTAAACAGTACCACTACAGGGTATCAGTCTTTTATTTCTAGGCACAGTGTTCGTATCTGATGGACCTGTGGGAGTAATGTTTGTTAGCACTACCTGAATGTTGCCACACAAAGTACCAGATTTCACATTAGTATTATGCACTTACATCTCACTCTGGTACTGTACACACTTCTGGTCACAGCTTGACAACATGGGTGTGTAGATGGGACATATTTTGCCTAATACTCTCAAACCATTTTGGGGAATTTATAGTGTGACAGGTTTGTTTTTATAGATGTGTGACAATCAGTTGTATTTCCTATCTGCTGCCTATACATCTGGGATCACCCCACTGATTTCCCAGGGGGACAGGGTGACAGGCAGCAGATATGGGCCAATATACTGGACATTCTGAACACATCTGTATAGTTGTGGGGTATGATTCTGTATGCAGCCTACTTCCAATCCCAGGATTCAGACCATGGCTGTATCTGCTAACACTAAACCACTGTCCGTCGCAGTTGTGTGTTCTATATGGATATTGCTTAATATCTCTTATCTGATTTCTGTGTATAATTCTCCTGTGGTTTTACATTCTGACCTTGTATTACATCACTTTTATACAGGATTTCCTAGACAGTTATATTATGCAGCAGAGTGTGATTGACAGTGATGAGTAATACCTTATTACTCAGAGCACCTGCAACACTAACACTGCCATACAATACCAAAGTAAACAGTACCAGTACAGGGTATCACTCTTTTATTTCTGGGCACAGTGTTCATATCTGACGGACCTGTGGGAGCAATGTTTGTTAGCACTACATGACTGTTGCCACACAAAGTACCAGTTTTACATTAGTATTATGCACGTACATCTCACTCTGTTACTGTACACACTCTGGTTACAGCTTGGCAACATGAGGGTGTAGATGGGACATACTTGGCTTATTACTCTCATAACAGTTTGGTGAGTTGCTAGACTACTACCACTCCCAGGATTTGGGCCATGGCTGTGTGTGCTAAAAATACAACAGTTCACGTCTCAGCTGTGTGTGCTATTTGGATTTTGTTGCCCATCTTTTCACTGTTTTCTGTCTGTGCCTCTCCCAGTTGTACTAGCTGACCTCTGGGGATTACACAAGTCATATGCAGACATTCCTTCACATTTTGTATTTATGTTGCACAGTGTGGGTAACAGTGCTTAATACAACAGTACTATCAAGTGATTGCAAACCTACATTAGTATATGATATCAGAGTAAACACATGCAGTACAGCAGTTAGACCTTCAGTGTCAGGCTATTATGCTTTTATTTACATACAACCTATATGAGACTCTTCATGCCATATTCTCTGGTGTATGCAGTACTTGCCTTAAACAATACAGGTTTTATACAGGTGATTGACTTACTAATGCTGTTAGATTTATTTCCTATGACAGCAAATGCAAGAGTATTACTAACCTGCCTCATGTCGCAACCTCTCCAAGCGACAGCCATGGGTATCCTGGTTCACAGCCTGCTCACTTGCTGCTGTGAAGGACATAAGAGGAATATTTAGCCATACCTATCCATAATATACATGACCTGGCAATTATTAAACAGGTAGTGGAATGATACTTAAACACTGCTGGGACCTTCCCTGTCCTTCTAACCTCTTGGATCCACTGATCCAAGTAATCCCCCTTTCACTGCTTCAGGTCGGTATAGTGATGCCTGACCTGCTCACCAGTTCAGGGTATGCCAGTGGCACTGGTGAGGTCATGGGTGAGATGGTCCCAGGCTTCCACCTTGCATTAGGAACCCTGCTACTGGCCCTGTAGCAGTCTCTGCTCATGGTCTTTGACAAGGAGTCCTGCCATAACTCTGGACTCCTGGATGCTCAGCGCTGCACCCGAAAGTGCACACCCTCTCCCATTCCAGACATGGTGCATGTAAGTGGATGCTAAAACCAGTTATGAGATGCATTCCTGCCTGTTGGGTTTAAATGGGGCTGATTTCCTGCACTTTGCCATGATTGGATTGTTTTGAAAATGCTAAGCTATGAGCAAACCTGCTTACCTAAGGTTGGCATTGTTTAAAGTGGTATACCAATGGGCAAATTGAGCTAGCTGGCCTACACATTGCTAACACTTACTAAGCTGGCCTATGCAATGCTTAGCATTGCTTAATATTTAATTTGCATTATATCTACTTTTTGGTATTGATTTATTATTCATTACATGTTATATATATGGCTGGTATCCATGATTCATGTGTACATAGACTGTATGGGGTCCTTGTTTCTATTAGGGGACTTCAACACTTTATTACAATTACACCTCACATCTGGGCTTACTGCAGTACTCCAGTTCCATTTTTATGTTATGTAGTAGGTTATGCATCATAAGACTGTATATAGATTCCTTTCACATGTTCAGTTTGATTTTACTATAGTGAGGATCTGTTTGGTGATACCTCATGGTTATGTAGTCCTATGATGGGTTAGTGGCTAGCTATTGTGACTATACTATACAGGGTCCTCGGTTCAAGTATTGCAAAAGTTGTTTATTTTGTTCCTGGTCAAACAGCAGCTGTTGCATACAGAGTGATGAAGGCACTTTTAAGCACTTGTAAGCAGGTTTGCTGAGGGTAAGCACTGCTAACCTCTGGTAAAATATGCTTACAGAGAGTTAGCTTCAATATTGCTTACCCTATGTGCACATTGCTTACCACCAAGCAAATGGGATTAAACCCGCTTACCTGTGCTTATATATGCTTACTCCCACTTACTACTGCTTAATAGTGCTTGCACTTGCTTACTAAGGCTTGCTTCTGCTTACAACTCCACTAATTTAGACAGTAATGTCTGATAGTTCTTGGGAAGGTGAGGGATTTGGAAGCTGTATGGAGTTATCATACATTTCACATTTTGCCTTACATTTGTATCCCTGATTCCTGTGTACATATACTGTATGGGGCACATGTGATTATCTATGGACTGTGCAACATTATGACACTGACACCTCACATCTGCATTTAATACAGTACTCCAGTTCACAAATATGTTATTTCGTAGGTTATGCAACTAAAAATATTGGTCATAAAGTGATTTGACATGGAGAATGGAATGTGCTGTAGTGTGACTCGAACTGGAAATCACTGCTCTTAAGGCAAATGCTCTGCTCACTACACTATTGCTGTATTACCACATTTGCATATATCTTGCTTTTTATCCTCTTGCGCCATTTAAGCTGCATTAACCATAGCTAAGCAATGGGCAAACCAGTGCAACTACAGTTAAATCTCATCTGTTTCATAAAAAAAATTTATATTTGTTGTTTTAACTATTGCTCTTATACATGTGGGAGGATGTTCCTGGGGGTATGCATACACCTATGAGTGGTCTCGCTCATTCTTTTGGGACTTGTCTGCTGTTCTTCATTGCAGGGGCATGTATATTCTGAGAGCTCTGCTCTCAGACATGCCCCCTGCACTCTTACATGCTGCATGTAAGATTAACAGCTCAGGCAGCTCACTTTCATTAATATGCATGGCATGCTGCAGTCATGTTCCTAAATGGCCGCTTCCATGCAGGACTAAGCTAGTCCTGCACGGAAGGATAGTAAATCTGAGGATATGACTTTTACCAGTTTTCCTACTTTGACTGTTACTTTTACTATGGTAGTGTCCTCAACTCATAAATATTAAGCTGCCCCCTTTCCCTTTTCTTTTCAGATGTAGATAGCAATACATTTTAAGCACTGATGGGTGATTGTAGCACTGAATATAAGCTCACAGTTTTTCCCCTTTTAAAATCACTTTTTTGTATATGAAGTTACATCTTGAGTCATATTACCAAATATTTCATCCAGTTGCAGCTGTTGACAGGTATATGTTCCACTTGCAGCAGTTTCCATATCTAATAATTGTTTCATGATATAGTTCCTTACACAAATAACTAAATTATATATATATATATATATATATATATATATATATATATATATATATACATTTAATATATATATATATATATGTATATATATATATATATATATATATATATATATATATATATATATATATATTTCATTATACAATAATTTCTGTTATCATGAGTAGACAAGCAGTATTTTCTTGTTATATGAACAATGCATACTCTGAAATTATATTTGAATCAATATATACGCATAATTTCTTCTAATTCACCTCCAGATTACACATTTTGCAGTGTTTTTGTTCCACTTATATTTTGGTATGCAATTTATGAATAGCTTGATGAAGATGTAATCAGACTCTTTGAAGCATCTCTCATAACTGATTTCATGCCTTGCCAAGCAGTCTTAATTCATAAGGATATCAAATATAAGATATATAATCAGAAGACATGAAAAAGAAGCACACATCTCATCATATGCAATGCAATAATTTGCACAACTGGCAGAGCCTAGAATCAAGGACTTCTGATTAAAGCAATTTATAACATGCCTTGGGATGAGTCAATTAAAGGAGAAAAACATTGCTCTTATTTTATGATCCAGAGACTTATACTGTGATATAAATACCACTGTAACATGTAACTGATGCATGTATGTATTACTGTTCTCCTGACAACAAATTAAATGCACAATTGTAATACATACTTTATTTTGCAGCTATAGCTTAACCTTATTAGATTTCTAGCATATTCTTCAGTTCTATATAAACAAGTATTCTTCTTATCATTAAAATGTAAAGCACTGACTTATCTAAAGCTACCACTTTTTATGAGATCAAAACAAGGTCAGAAAAAATATTTCCCCAAAGCAATTGCCTTACTTTTCTGCAATCTGTTGTAACAGCTGCTTGTTTAACCACATTCTGGACAGCTTCCAATTTTCTTATATCAGCTATTGACTATACTACTGAACCAATTAGGATCATTTAGTGATGGGTACTGCTGAAGGTTCTTTAATATTCCCTCTGATGTGGTGAGCATGTGTGCAAGCAGTGCCTCTTGTCTTTGTCGAATTAAAAAAAAATCTCTGTTAATTTGTTGTACTAATGAAAAGATTTATCATATATTTAAATATTTATAATAAGCTTATTGTAACGCAGTCCCCTTTGCTCCCTAATTACACATAAGCAAAATTGTTCTAAGATCTGTGAAGCAGAGCTAAAACAAAGTATGTCAGCACTATTATTTCCAGTCACACTAACAGGCAGTCCAAAGTACAAATTATGTTGATTCACATCAAAACATGGGTTTGAGATACATTTTTGGCTCTATTACTGCAGCAAATATAAAGAAAACAAGTGAAATATTTTGGGAAGATAACATATAAGTATTAGTAGCTTTTTTGAATGTGCAGCATATAGCAGTGCCTTTGAAACTTGAATGCAGTGTGTACTTATGCAAGTCATTATGTCAGTGCAATATAGCATTGGTGGCTACAGATGTAAAACAGCACTTGTGTATGTATCCAGACATGCAAATATATAGCTATCTGTCAGTCCATTTGTGGAGATCTGTCTGTCTATCTATCTATCAATCTATCTATCTATCTATCTATCTATCTATCTATCTATCTATCTATCTATCTATCTTTTTTTAATTCACATTTAAGTACCTGGGATGCATATCATTTTAAAGGTTGTATACTGCCATTTCCTTTGGCACAGATGACTAAAGCCTTGGCAACACTCCAGGAGACCCAAGTTCAGTTAGCATTTCATGTGCCTGTTTTACCTAGCCATGAGCAAAATGAGTAATGAAGCATTGCTTTCTTTCCTCTTTTAGGACAGTGGGTGAGTTTTTTTGGGGGGGAGGTGGGGAGGGGTTGACTGCTTCAGAAGCCACTGTAATAATCCCAGGGCCATGATAACAAAGCAGGTACTGTGACAGTGAGAAGATACGGAGACATCACATAGGTGGAGGCATATCCCTTAGGATGCCATTGCATGCTGACCCAGGGTAGGGCTTAACAGAAAAAAAAAAAGAATTGCAAGCTGTGTGGTGTCTTGCACTTCTTGGGATCTCCACAAGCAGAATGGGATTCCCCCATGTGTATCAATGTCTATAAATAAAAGCTATCCTGTCATCAGTAACCCCGGGTGTATGTGTGAAGCTGCTCATTATAGTAAATAGGGTGGAAATGGCAAAGGAAGAGCCTGAGGTCAATGGTAATAGGTCTGAAAATAATACCCAAGTAACAGAATGCATGTGGCTTACATATGCACAGGCTTCAGATGTTGGATACTCTTAAATATCTGTTGTCTGTACTTGATGTACTTAATGTCCCAGTGCATGTACATTATGTTAAATGTTCTGCCCCTCTCCTTCTCTCCTGTGAACTGTAACCTTTGCTTAGCTTTTTCATCATCCACATGCAACTGCTTATTTATCTTTTGCAGCTCATTGTATCCTGGTTCTGTGCTATACAGGTAGACGTGTATCACAGTTCTAAACTTTTTTTTTTGTACTCTATGACCTCCTCGACTGAAACTCTATCTCTTCATATGTCATGTTCTTCCTTTCACTAGAAGCCTGTCAGCACTCAGTTTATATCGTACAACATATCTATTTACACTATGTACATAGATGCTTTCACTGTTAATTCCACAGGTATACATACAGTATATACATTCATAATATCCAAGTTATTATTTAATATCTGAACTTGTATGTGTTCTTTGGTTCCATTAAGGTGTATTTCTAAGTTGCTGTGTGATGAATTATGCTAATATGATATTAAAGGTCTGTTCCCAAATTTCCCTGGATTTCATGTTTTTGTTTCTTTTATCTATTACTATTTTATGAGCTAAAAGGTGTCGTATAGCTACTTGTTTAAACTCCTCCCAAGAGATATTTATCGTATCTAGCCATTTAAAAGCTATATACAGTTTCATTAGTAGGAAAATTGTTAAAAGTGTATTTGCTTGTTTTCTTGGTGTTTTGGGTGGGAGAATGTGTAATAGAGTGAATTCCCAAGTTAATGTTGATGTTTGATAACCTATTTTTTGTAATTGTACCTTGAAAGAGTTCCAGAGTTTATAGACACATTTACAGCTCCAAAATACGAGGATTAAGTCAGCTATCTGGTCCATACAGAGTGGGCAGAAAGGTGATTTTGATGGGCTAAATTTGTGTAGAATTGCAGGTGTAAAATATGCATTATTACTGACCATGAGCTGAGTGTTTGCTAACTTTTTGAGGGGTATAATCTTCAGTGTTAGACTGATTCCCTGGCTTATTTGCTGCTCATCTATGGATGGTTTAATTTTTCTCCAGTAGTTAGAGAAGAGGAGGTCTTTCTGGTATCTGATTTCATTTATCATTTTATATGAATTAGTAATAGTTTTCTTTGTTGTGATAATTGTTTTCCAAAACCTGCTACACGTTTCTATGTCACTACTGGTCATAGTAGCATTTTGGAGGTAACTGGAACACAGTTCTTTGATTTGTCTTAGGATTATTATGTTTGATTTAGGGAGGTTTAAGTTGGTCCTCATTTCTTGTACTGAGCAGTTAAGGTAAGGATAAATATCTTGGATTGTTTTATATTTCAGTCTGGGAAAAGTTGAAGTTGTGTGTTGATGAAGGATTGTGGTATGCGTTTTGTTTAATGTATAGAAAGAGTGGTTCTAGGTATAGGTTAAACAGGAAGGGTGATAATGGACATCCTTGTCTTGTTCCATTTTTTTATTAGAATCCTATTTAACCAATTTTTATTTATATATAGAGATGTGTATGGGTTGCTATTGAGAGTTTGGATAATCTGAATGAAGTTATTGGGTATATTAAAGTAGGGTAGTGTTTGGAGTAAAAATTCGAGGTTAACCCAATCAAATGCCTTGTGGGCATCCACTACCATTGTGTAGATGTTGATATTGTATCAGTTAGCGTAGGATATTAGTGCATCTAATGTTAATGTATTGTCACTAGTCTGTCTATGTGGCATAAAACTGGATTGTTCTGGGGAGATGATTTTCTCTATCAGATTTTTCATTCTATTTGCAAGTATAAAGGTAAATATTTTAGTATCTATATTTAAGATGGAGATGGGTCTGTAGCTGTCGGGGTTTTTGGGGTCTGTCTGTTATTTTAATATAAAGATGGTTTTAGAGGCATTAAAGTGGATATAATTTATTTTATAGTTTATTATGTAATTCATGTTTGGCTATCAAGGGGGGAAATGCTTGTAAAATTCTGATGCGAGTCTATCCGGACCTGGAGCCTTATGCACTTTTAAGTGTTTGATTGTTGTAATAATTTCACTGATGGATATCGGTTCAGTTCGTTTTTTTTGTTGGTC
Source organism: Protopterus annectens (assembly GCF_019279795.1). Taxonomy (NCBI): domain Eukaryota; kingdom Metazoa; phylum Chordata; order Ceratodontiformes; family Protopteridae; genus Protopterus; species Protopterus annectens. The sequence goes on from NC_056728.1 coordinate 1,601,897,201, forward strand.
CAAATTTAGTTTAGGGAATTTCAGTTTTTGAAGGAAAAGAATTTTATCTTCCTTTGAGGTTTGTAGTGTTTGTGCTCCATATATTTGAGAGTATATTTGTTGAAATGTTTTAATAATGTCTTCATTTTTTGTGCAGTTTTTTGTCTCTGTAGTTTATTTCACTCAGTTTTTTTTATCTTTCATGTTACTTGGGAATCATCATTATGCCTGCTAGTCCAAATCTGTCCCATAATAATGTGCCAGAATTCTAGTTTTAGCATAAAGAACACTCCTTTAAGGATTACTTATCATTCAGATAAGTGACTTCTCCGTATTTTTAAATACTAAACACAATCCTTTAAGTTTGGCATAGATGTTGCTTTATTCTACTGGGTGCTGTATGGATCAAATTTAACAAACCGTGCATCTTCCTTAGCTAAGCTGAAACAAGCATCCTGCCATCAGAGATGTCAATCAGTTGTACAGCATTGCAGGCAGTAACATGCAGACAGTGAAAACGGCTGTTGTACATAAAACAGTCACCACTTGTGTTATGATGTTGCTGACCATCACTTTAGAGGACATGCCTGTACGATTAAGTACTAGCATGGTTGGCTGCAACATAATGAAAATAAATAACTGATTAGCTGTTCTCAGGAATGTGGAGGAATCAAGCTGCAGATGGGGGGAATGATGGCCTATGTTGTGAGTGGCTCAGTAGTGCAACTGATTTGGGAAGGATGCTGATAGTCAGGAAGTAGCCACTGAGTGAGGAGTGTTTAAAATAACAAAGCATGCAGAAAATGGGGAATATATCAGCTAACTATTCACTATGAGCATTTGTCAGTTTGTCACATTTGTAGTAGGTTAACATTTGTGCACACTGTTTCTTTGTTACACTGCAGTGCAAATTCATTTTCAGCAGCATTCATCATTTGCGATTGTCCTTTCACTTACTTTATCAATGTTAAGTTTGAATGAGCATATTTTTTACACAGAAAAAAAGTGCATAAAAAATACAATTTAGTACATTTTTCCACTTGTCTGTGTGTGTGTTTGGGGGAGGGGTGTACTTAATATGAAATTGTTGTACTAAGTAACACTGAAACACCCAAACATCAATGTTATTCACAATAAAAGGCTCACAAGACAAAAGTTGCATTTGTGGGGAACATACTTGGTGCATGTAAATACACACTTAACAAATATATATTTAAACATTGTTTTTTTTCAGGGGGGAGCCCACCTGCACCACTAGATGAGACTGAAATATAATTTTGCCCCCCCATCCGCCCACCATAGTAATGGATGCTAATGCTAACCCTGCCCTAACCCTAACTCTAACCCAACTATCCATAACAATACTACTAATCAGACAAATTAGAGGCTAGGATCATGGAGGGGTTTTACTGTAAAAATGCAAAAGGAATGTGCTTTCTTTTTGCAATATTTAGTAGATTTAGTGTTGTGCATTTTCGATAGTGTGATAGTTTAAAATATTGTCATCTTTTTATGTTCACTTTAATGTTATCCTGATCTTCTAGACTAAAATTGTATATGTATTTATAAACAATCAAGTAATCTGTTCACTGAATCACAACTTGTTGAAAACACAGCCAGACTAACAATTACCTACACCATCAGATACAACATTTTTTTCCTAGGGGAAGCCCTCCACTCCATCCACACTCCTTTACTTATATATAAGATTTAGTTGGATACAAGAGGGTTAATAAGAGACTTAGTGATACATTCCATAGCAGTCCCACATAAGCAGCAAAACTTTAGTGATTATACTGTAGTGTTATGACCTAAAGTCAAGTGTAACTTGATCAGCTGTGACCACCAACCACTAGTACGGAGCACTCTTAAAACTCTTCACTCAGCTTGCATCATGTGAGAATAATTATGTGTAAAAGTGGTTCATAACACCATGGCACAACGTCTATGTGTGAAAGTAGGTTTAGACTTCTCTGCCCTTTTTTTTTTTTTTACACAGATATAGTTCATAGATTTATATTAATATATTAAGTCAGCAATGAAGACTATTGTGGGCTTAGCCAACAATGCCATAGGAAGAGAACTCTTGGAGATGACTGACGAGTTCAGAAGAAGATGATGATGGTATGAGGTACCGTTAATTTCGGAGGTATGGAGGGAATATCTTTGGTTGAGTTATGGAAGGGATTAGAAAAAATGAAGACATTGAAGAAAAAGGAGCAAAAGATAGTCAAGGAAGGAATAGGAAGGAGTGAAATGTGATAATGCGTAGTTTTACATAGCTAGGAGATTGTAATCAGTGACTTGTAGGCTGGATTTATGGGGCCCTTCCACTCACCTACTTGGTGTGAATGCTGCTATAGTTTTGCATTGTCTAATATGTAGTGGAAGCTTTACTATAGGTGAGGAACATGTTGAATGATAAATATATCCATGGTTTATGACCAACTGACATTGTGGCCTAGAAATAGATCTCCGTATCCAAGGATAACAGCATGCCTTTATTGAAACAGTTACGTATCTGTCCTACTTTGATTTCATCTACTCATACAAGATAGAGATATTGTGTTTGGAATAATTTTCTATGTGTTGCACAACCTACCAAGTAAATGAAATAGATGTGTCAGACACTATGAGTGAAATCACATTCATGCTGCTGTTTGTCCCGGTCCCATTCAGTAACACACAATACACCAAATGACATTTGATGGCCTTTATTAGATTTCCATAACATAGCTTTGATCACCAACTTTATTAATTACCACTATTCATGATATAATTGATTCTAAATACAGCATAACATCCTTGTAATGTTAATCAGGGCAGCGTACCTACTCACCCTGCCCAACAAGCAGGGTCCATACCTCTGCTCACTTACTTTACTTATGAAGCAGTGTCCCATCTCACTTTGTACACCATTCATTGAATTACCATCCACCAAATAAACACCATCCTTACCTCAGCTTGCTTATCTATTCAGCAAGCTTCCTCCAACTACTCATTTTCTTTCCCCACATCCTTGAAATGAACCTCCAGACATCAGAAGGGGGAACAGAAGAAGGCAAGCCTATCCCTCTTCTCTGGCAACCAGCCTGACCAGGCTGTCCCCCCTCCCTTCTACCCAAAATTGTTCAACCCAAAATTGTTCAACCCACTTCCCATAAAGGGAAGGGTCAAGCCAAACATCATTTGGTGTACCTATCATCTGTAAAGCACCTTAGAATCCCATACACACCACTTTGCCATGCCATCACTGAAACACACCCTAATGAAACTAAATAAGGTAGGATTACCGTGACCCCATTGTAACACCAGAACATCCACACCAAGAGAACACATACCATTTTAGCCCGCTGCCTTCAAAGCTGAAATCATGGCTCAACTTGAATGTATTGACAGCCTATAACCACAACAAAACCACAAACTATAACTCCTTGAACTCAAGACGGCACCCAGTCAAACAAACAGTAGCAAGTAGCAAGTTCACGTCAAAATGTGATTGCTTAACCAACCACACTAGACTAAACCTCTTAAGCCCCTCCCCATCAGTATCTCATTTCCTCCCAACCATCCCTGCCTCCACTTAACCCTTTCACCTCCCAACCCACTTAACTCCCCTTAATATTAACCTAACCCACCCATGAAAATGTCCCAGAACAACTTAGTTTGTTGCCAAACTTCATTTATCACATAAAAGTTCATTGGATCATAGTTTTATACTAAGCCAGCAGAAAGTCAACCACTGCAGTCTTAGCCAACAAAGCCATAGAAAACCTAAAAGCGAGGACATAATTCAGAAGGTGTTACTAGGCAACAGAGTTTATTTTGAATGTGTATGTAGAATATTTTTAAATAAGAGTATGCTACAAGGGAGGAAGGCAGGAAGGAAATAGGGAGTGGCTGGAAAAATATAAGTAAAGGAGAACTAGAAATGCAATGGGAGGAGGTGTTGATATATAATGATGTTTGCAATGAAATAGCTAGAAATTTGTAAGTAGTGACCACTGGAATGACTTAGGGTTTTACAGTGCCTATTGTATTGGAGAAGCATGTTCCATAGGTAAAAGAGTTTTCACATCTGTTCAATTAAGAGAAATGTTGAGCTAGTAAATAAATCTGATTATACACATTACTTCCTTTTGGACACAATGAATATGGTTTTACTATATGTCTGTGTTTAATGGTGGAAACATATTACAGCAATACACTACTTACTGTGTGTGTGCGTGTGTGTGTGTGTGTGTGTGTGTGTGTGTGTGTGTGTGTGTGTGTGTGTGTGTGCGTGTATATATATGTGTGTGTGTGTGTGTGTGTGTGTGTGTGTGTGTGTGTGTATATATATATATATATATATATATATATATATATATATATATATATATATATATATGGTTTACTATCAAAATCAAGAAAAACTTGCTGACACATTGTCACATTATTGAACCACAGCATTGGAAACTGTCATACTGACTGCCCTGCCCACTGAAATGTTTGAAAGGCAGGAATTGACATTCAGCATTAGTTTTATTAGTTTTACTGGTCACCATCCAGTAAAAACTGTATTCACATGGTATTAACATTGTATAGTGTTTTTCAAAGGGCAAGCCCCCCTACACCCCCCACACCCCTGCTAATTAAATATTCTATCTCTGAGATGGCATTACAGTGAAGAAAAGGGTACTTTTCCTGATCCTCACTGTAGTCTGCGCCAACTGAAAACAATGACGCTCAAAACCGTGAATGCGAGCGAAGATTCAACGTTTCAGAGTTGACAGCATTTTTGATAGCAAGGTGCCAGGATCCACCACATAACGCATGCACTCAAGTCACTCCACAGCAAGTACAAATACGACTCTGTCATTGTCCATGCTGGAGTAAATGACTTGAGACGTACCTCCCTGGACTACATGAAAAGAGACATGGAAGAGCTCTTGGATCATGTGACCCAGGCAGGTATGACCCTAGCCCTGAGTAGCATCCTGCCTTCGCCCAGAATGATACCACAGTATAAGGACAAAATGATTGACTTCAACAATTGGCTAAGCTTCTGGTGTCATTCAAAGGGGATCCAGTATTTGTCTGCCTGGGAAGACATGATCGACAAACCACAATGCTTTGCCAGAGATGGTCTGCACCTGTCACCCCTGGGATTCAGGTTACTGGTTAAAGCTCTTGCCACCCCTATAGCGCCTTTTTTTGGCAAGGTTCAAAGGATAAAACAACCACCATAACAGATACAAGCATGCAAAATCTGAAGGTAATGCTACTCAATGCTAGAAGTCTAAACCTCACAATGCACTCTCTCGAGGCACTCCTAAAAATGAAGAACATCTATATCTGTGCAGTGACTGAGACCTGGTTCAAGGCTCCAGGGAGCACCCCTGCAATACCAGGCTACAATTCTTACCACACTTTTCGGCCACAAAACTAAGACCGAAACACTAAAGGTGGAGGAGTGTCCATATTCACCAAGGATATTCACACCTCCAGGCTAGTTGCCCAACACAATGCATCTGAAATTCACCAGGTGCAACTAACACTAGGTAAGACTGCAATCCAAATTGTAGCTTGCTACAGATCCCCCACCATACCCCAAGATTCTCAATTCACCTTCCTAAACATACTGGAATATATTAAGATACAATCAAACACCCGAATAATAGGTGATTTCAACTACCCTGCCATTAATTGGGAAAACTACTCGGGTACCAACTCCTTTTCCCAACGGTTCTTGGAATTCATAAATTCCAATGCCCTGGATCAACTAATCCATTGTCCCACCAGGGGCTCCAATATCATAGACCTGGTCATTACCAACATGGGAGATAGATGCTCCACACCAGTGGTCACCCCCTCATTGGTCAGGTCTGACCATAAGCAAATCACCCTTGACATCCACATCCCACCCCACCCCCCAGTAAGGAAACCTCCTTAAAAAACTTCTCCAAAGCCAACTTCATGCTACTGAAGTCAGAAGTGACAAACTTCACAACACCCATGCAGATGGGATCTGGAAGTTCGACTGCAGAATCCTACACTAAGGCACTGTACGAGCACATCCACTCGTGCATGAATCATGCCATCCCAAATAGAACCAAGATGCTCTTCTCCAAGAAAAGGAAGCCAGTCTGGTGGTCCTCTGCTATAAACAAACTATACAACAGAAGGAAGAAACTGTTGCAGAAAAGAAGAAAATCCCAGGATGCACAAAACTCCCTCTCCATCCTCAGTAAGAAGCTGAGATCCCTCATAAAATCCTCAAAAGCTAGTTACGAAAATAAAATTGCCAAAGATTCCAAAGACAACCACAAGGCATTCTATAGTTATGTCAAGAATCTGAATGGCAATGCTCAGATCTGCTCTGAGCTACAACAGAATGGCATTAAATATACTGATCCCAAGGATATTGCCAATATCCTGGCAGATCGATTTAGTGCCAACTTCACTCCCCCTCTCACCCCCTAAAGGGACCATCTCAATACCAAAAGATTGTTAAATTCCGATAATCACAGCCACACAGGTAGAAACAGCACTCTCCAAAGCTAAGAATACAGCATCCATGGGACCAGATGACATCCCAGGCTGTGTACTACATGAACTACAAAATGAACTGGCACCCCACCTAAGTGTCATATTTAATCATAGCCTCACCTCAGGCTTCATGCCCACTGAGTGGCGCACAGCTACAGTTATCCAGATCCACAAGGGAGGATCCACCTTGGATCCTGGGAACTACCATCCCGTCAGTCTGACAAGCCTGATCTGCAAAGGCATGGAACGCATTATCATGGAACTTATAAACAAAGACATTGGCAACCTCCAGACACTGGACCCCACACAGTTTGGGTTTGTGAAGGGCCGATCTTGTCTCCTGAATCTGATTGACTTCTTTGAATCTGTCTCCAGAGCTGTGGATGAGGGTAAGGAGGTCCACACAGCCTATCTGGACCTCGCCAAGGCCTTCAACACCATCCCCCACTCTGGAATCATAGATAAACTTACTAAGCTGGGCATAAATCCCTACGTCACTCGATGGGTTGCCAACTGGCTTACTGACAGAACCCAGACTGTAAAAGTAGCCGACTCCAAATCCAGCTCGAGACAAGTGACAAGTGGAGTACCTCAGGGTTCAGTCCTGGAACCACTCTTGTTTGGCATCTACTTCTCTGAAGTACAGGCCAACACTAAGGGACTCTGGCTAACAAAGTTTGCAGATGACTGCAAACTGGGAGCCATTATTGAATCCCCAAATGATGTGGATATTCTACAAAAGGGCCTTACAGAAACAGATGCTTGGTGCCAGAGCCATGGGCTCAAGCTTAATGCCAAGAAATGTATAGTCATCCCCTTTGGAAAAAAACATGCACCCATGAACTACCACATAGGTGGCAGGACACTAAACATTGAAAGTGTGATGAGAGACTTAGGGACACAAGTGGACAGTGGTCTCACTTTCAATAACCACATCACCACAACAGTCAAGAAATCCTTCTATGTGGCACACCTCATCACTAAGGGCTTTTCATCCAGAAAAAAGGAGGTCATTGTCCCACTGTACTCATCCCTCATTAGACCCATTATAGAGTATAATGCCCCATTTGGTATGTACCTCACAAGACATCTGCAACAGCTGGAAAGGCCACAGAAATACCTCACTAAAAGAATCACAGGCCTAAAGCAGATGCCATATGCTGACAGTCTAAAAAATCTCCAGCTGTACTCTGTGGCATATTGTCTACTCAGAGGTGATCTCTGCTTAACATACAAGGCCATGTGAAACCCTGAGCTGTTGGACATGCTCCACTTAAAGAAATCCCAATCCCTCAGAGCCACACACTCCAGGGATCTAAACCTTATCATCACAATGAACAAAACATGCTGGAGGGATAGGTTCCTGACCCAGAGACTCCCCATACTCTGGAATAGACTGCCCATACATGTCAAGCAGAGCACCTCATTGGCCCTCTTCAAAAGGAACCTTGATGATTGGATGGGAGATAGGAAATACACCCCGGGGATCATGTCAGTCGCCTTGCTAGACAGGGACCCAGAGAAGTAAATATTGTGGGAAAAAATTTCCAGGGAATTGTTATGGCTAGGCTTGCATAGGCCTTAGGGCCGATAGCCTAGTACCAACCTATGAACCTATGAACCTATAAAAATAATACTACAATAATTAATTAGTTGTTGATCTTGCATTTGAAGTTGAATTATTGCCACTGTCTCTGTCAAAGTATATACATATTTTAATCTGTTTTATCTCTGCCTATGTTTATTTCTTTAATGTTTCTTTATTATTTAATTAAATTGAATTTTTAGGTTTAGAGAGATAAATAAATGTGAGTTTGAATTTATGTTTATATTTTGTCTCTATTGCATTATATACAGTAAGAACCGGACTGCTACAAGTTACTTGACATGCCTGGTTATAATAATGTGGAATGGTAATTGTTAATCTGTTAATAAACTTTGGTTTGAGGACTGTATGTTTTGATGGCATGATACTTTTCACATGACTGTAACAGCAGCTTGTTATGGGATGCTGCTGTGAGGTCAGTATACTGAAGCATTCTGTGTTTGCTACAAAATTAATAATATTAATTAGTAATGTATGGGAACATCTTGGACCATAATAAGGATAGTGAAGGATTACTGCTTGCTGCTTCTATTTGGTTTGTAAGAAGGTACTGTCTATTGATTTCAACAGCAAGTTCATCTTATGGGTGACTTATGAAGAGGCTCATATGACAGTTGGAACTTTATGAGAAACAGGAGAATTTTATATGAAATGAGTGGCCTGTGAAACTGTGTGCAAGTGCATAGAAAAATTAATAGGTGCAAAGTCAGTTGACTGCCTTGATGTTTCACAGAGTTTATTCCATCTGATTTATAGTTACACATGTTTGACTTAATTTGGTCTTGAGTGGGTAGAGATAATGCATCACATTTTCTCAAGAGAATTATTGTAGAATATTAAAAAAGTAATTCCTGGGGTTTTGCAAAAGAGAGCAAAGAATAGATCTGGACCTGCCTTCCTCCAACAGACCCATCTCTATTATGATCCATGTCTATATTGACTTAATGGCAATTGTGGTTGCTCATGTTTCATCAGATTTATCACAGTCAGTGTAACTTTGGTCCTTCGGGGAAGGCACATATTTAGCAATGGTATACATATATCTCTGGTTGTACAGAATACATCTGCTTCCAGACACCCTTTGCTCTTACTTTGCCTGGATGCAGAAAAGGATTTGTAAGGGAGGAATGGAGTTACTTCTTTATTGGCTTTTCTAACCCTTTGTTCAATAAATGAGAGTAATGAAGTTCTACTTGAAATCAAATGTTATGATGCCGGCCAATTTCTCACATCCCTTTTACTTAACCTGGTGTATCAGCCTAGGGTGCCCAAGGGTGTCCTATTTAAATGTCACAGTTTAAACTTTATATAAAGCTATCTGCTGTGGTCATTTGTGCATGCACTGAGCATATTAGAGGAAAAAGGGAGAATTTGGAAACTAAAGTATCATTGTTTGATGATAACCTTTTTGTTTATTAAAGTAATTCAGAAAGGGACATTGATCTTCTGAGTTTTGAATAATATATGTCTATAGCATGAAAGTGTCTAAAACTAGAATGTTGACTATAAACCATTGCCAGTTCGTCCCTTTGCATTGCACCATTAGACATTCTTGGGATTAAGTTAGCCCCCCCCCTCCAAATTGTGGAGATGCCAACCATTATTTATTTTAAGATGATGATAAAAATGAAGAACATCCTACAAAAAGACAAAACACACTCCTTGAGTTCAGCTTGAAGGTGCAGGACAGGCAGATGCACTTACTTGCACTTGTTACATAAACCTTTAGGCTTTTCTGGTAAAGCTCTTCATCACTCACTTTTTTTTTTTAAACAGGGGAATGGGATAATTAGATTTTCTTTGAAATAGTAAATGGAGAGCAGCATGGTAAAAACTTTTAATAAAGAGGCTTTGAATCTTATCAATTTAATTTGAGGATGCATGATTACTCCTAGGATATTTTTGTTAGATGAAATCTTGTTTGGTAAGGTGGAAGGAATTTATCCCAGATATAAACAGAGCACAAAGAAAATTCCAAGAAGTATTTTTAGCACATGATCATTGAACTGGGAAGCAAGGACAGTCATATCTTTCGAGATTCATTTATGCAGAAGTACGCTGTGCATGTGAAAAAAAAAAAATGAATTCCATTAATTTGTTTGAAGAGTTAAAACTGATGGCTTATTTTAGGAGAAAACTGTAGCAATACAAGGACCTAATACACTGGATATTTAGCAAGTCTATGCAATCTTAATTGAAGACATGATGTCTGGGTCAGAGTTATTTATTTATTTATTGTATGCTCCTAGAAATGGTGCAAGACTTTAATAATGCTCAGCAAATAGATTATTTCAGACATGTAACAGCTAATAGATATCTGAGATATGTAGCACATATGAAAAAGCTCCTAAGGTTTACAGATCTTCAAAAAGAGGTGAAACATCAGCCTAATGTTGTAACATTATAAGCATTTTACTGCAAGCCAGATAGTGGCAGGATTTCCTAGTTAGCATGCAAGCAGGGCTTAGATAGCACTAATCCTTGTGAAACATAAGGTCTTTCATTGGCAGATTATTAGCTGGCAGCTGTTGCTGCCCAGACGGGTGTTGCTTTCTAGATATGCTACTGGTTTAGAATATGTGCATAGCAATACTTGGACAAATACTCAAATGCACTACCGACATCATTCCACTTGTGCCTCAGAGAAAGTGAGTTTTGTTGACATCAAGAGAGTTTAAATAGGGGCTAATGGGTTTATGTTTTTGGTACTAGTGTCAGCTGGAGGCATGTAACAGTGAGGTAAATTACTTGACTGCTGCCTGTTGTGGTAAAGAATGACTCCATCCAGCACTGTTTTGCTGGTCCTTGGTGATAGAAAAATGGTAGTTCTTATGAGATGGCTCATTTGAGTCTTATTATCAGTTGCTGCCAAAATGTACACCTAAACCAACATTAAAGGTCTTGTGTTTATAATGAATGATCTTTATGGAATGGAAAAAGTTAATAACAGAACCCTACCATGAGAACATTATTAATAAATAGTTGTTCTGAGATGCATATGTGACTCTTTCGACTTGAATAGGTTGTAGGAGGAATTTCCAGGCCCTGCAGGCAGCACTACACTATATTAAATGGTAATATATTCTCACTATAGTGAGTTTATTGCAAACAAGTTGTCTGTATGTCTATTTGGCATCTCATATAGTGTGGACCATGTGTGCCTTATTATAAAGTTTATTCATTCATTTAGGTTTATTTGCTTATCACAATAGACCATTTCAGTCACAGCCCAAGTCATTAACATCACAATGAATTTGAGACCAATAATGTACAGACAACAGCTGACAACTGTAATACAACAATTCCACAGATTAGTACAAATATCAGTATGTGCACAGTTTACAACAGTGGCCTACCACTATGCAAACAAGATAACAGGATTCAGAGAAAGAAGTGAAGGAGTAAGGAGGACTAGTTGTTAAGTGGTTAGGTGATGTGGCCATCTGAAAGCAGATAAATTGGGCGTGGCTATGAAGGTACTTTTTGAGTTGAGATCTACGTTTTGGGTAGGATATAAATTCTACATGGTGGATAGGAAGAGATTCCCAGCATTTAGATGCTAGTGAAGACAACATGTGATCAGTGTAATGTAGTTTAGTTTTTGGGTTCCTTATGATTATAGGTCATTAGTTTATTTGTTTCTATGAATCAATATGGGATTTTTGTCTTAGTAACTTAACTCCAGGGAAAATGAATGCTGGACCACATTGTAGCTAAGTGTTTCTTTGTTTTGTTATTATGTTTTATTTTTTTTTTCATGTAATACTAAGTTGCACTCAGGTATAGACTAATAGTTTCTACACAACATCTATATCAACTATGTTAGGACATTCTAATAGGCATTACTCTAGTTATATTCTTTCTTAAGCCTTGTTGGTTTATTTTATTTTTATTTATTTATTTTTATATGTTGGTTACTGGGATAGAGCACTGATCACAGAATGACCAGTTGTAGGCTCAGTCTGGGTTACAATCACATTGTAACAAATAAAATCAACAACAAATACTAACAGAAATGTAATGGAACATATAATGTAATAAAAAAGCAACAGAGGAGAAATATTAATAGAAGCATAATAGCACAGACAGGAGACTAATAATGCATACAAATGAATGCAAAAGAACAGCTGAATGTAACCTCCCTGTCATCTCAGATGTCCAGGTGAGAACCGCCCTCAGCAAAGCTAAAAACACAGCATCAATGGGACCTGATGGTATCCTGGGTTGTGTGCTACGTGAACTCCAAGAGGAGCTAAACCCACACATAAAAATGCTATTTAACCTTAGCCTTACTACAGGATATGTACCTGAACACTGGCGTACAGCAACAGTGGTCCCACTCCACAAAGGAGGCACCTCTACAGACCCTTGGTAACTACCGCCCCATAAGCTTAACCAGCCTGGTCTGCAAAGCTATGGAAAGAATCATTATGGAACTCATAAACAGAGACATTGGGGACCTACAGACACTTGATCCCACCCAGTTCGGCTTTGTAAAGGGCAGATCCTGCCTTTTGAACCTGGTTGACTTTTTCAAAACGGTCACTAGAGCCATTGACGAGGGAAAAGCAGTCCATACAGCCTACCTGGACTTGGCTAAAGCTTTCGACACAATACCCCACTCAGGCATCATAGACAAGCTCAACAGCTTAAATGTAAATCCATATGTCACAAGATGGGTTGCAAACTGGCTAAAGAATAGAACCCATAAAGTCAAAATCGCTGGAGCCATGTCAGACTCAAAGCCAGTCACAAGTGGTGTCCCACAGGGCTCTGTCCTGGGACCCCTCTTGTTCAGCATTTATTTCTCAGATGTGAAAGCAAACATGGGAGGGTTGTGGCTGACAAAGTTCGCAGATGACTGCAAACTAGGCTCCATAGTCGATACACCAGCTGACACATACTTCCTACAGAAAGGCCTCACTGAAATGGACAACTGATGCTGGAGTCATGGCCTTAAACTAAATGCCAAAAAATGTATAGTCATCCTCTTTGGGAAAAACAAAGTACCCACAAATTATCACATAGACAGTAACCCACTGAGTATGGAAAAAATAATCAGAGACCTGGGGACCCAAGTTGATAGTGACCTCTCATTTGACACCCATGTTGCCAAAGTGGTTAGAAAGACTTTCTACCTTGCCCACCTTATCATGAAGGGATTCACATCTAGATCAAAGGAGGTCATTGTACCCCTATACTCCTCCCTTATCAGGCCCATGATTGAGTACAATGCCCCATTTGGTATGTACCTCACCCGGCACTTACAACAGCTGGAGAGACCCCAAAAGTACCTCACCAAGAGGATCAAGGGTCTCCAACATATGTCATATGCTGCCAGACTAAAGAAACTCCAGCTCTATTCAGTAGCATACCGCCTACTCAGAGGTGATCTGTGCCTGACGTACAAGGCCATGTCCAATCAGGAATTGATGGACATGCTCCACCTCAAAAAATCCAAATCCATCAGAACCACGAGAGCTAAAGATTTAAACCTCAGCACAAATATGAATAGGACATGCTGGAGGGACAGATTTATAACTCAAAGGCTTCCCATACTCTGGAACAGAATCCCAGTTCATATTAGGCAGAGCCCCTCACTGACTCTCTTCAAGAGAAATCTTGACGAGTGGATGGGAGATCGTAGGTTTACCCCGGGGGTCATCTCTGTGTCACTACTAGACAGAGGCACAGTATTCTAAATCTATTCTGTACACTTTTGTACCATTACATGGGGTGGCGAAAGCCACATCACTATGGCTAGGCTTATAAATGCCCCAGGGCAGATAGCCTAGTACTAAACTATGAAACTATGAAACTATGAAACAGTGAATGATGTATAAAATAATTGGAATACAGTAAAATACCGATTCCACAAGGTTTTACAGAATAATGCTACTGATTTCTAACAACATACACCTGAATGAAGTACAGTATCTCTGAAGTGACAAGTATGTAAATAGTAACACATAGACTTAAATAAATGAGTATAGAGGTAACCAAATTAAACAGGCCTTAACTCATAGGGAAAACATCATAATTAAGTAACGTTCCCAGTTTCTTGGCATTTCCATTTATGTTAACCAACCAGAAACTGTGTGAATTCTGATTTGAACTTTGGGAAGCTTGTATGGTAGGGGGCATTGTAAGAGAGAGATTACCACTGTTACACTGTTATGGACAATAATAGAGAAGCTATGATCTGAACAATGCAATTTTGTGGCAAAGGTCTGGACTGAAGGCCAACCAGCAGACTGGCATCTGAGGCTATAGGCTGAGCTGTTGGCAATGAGTTTCATTGTAAGAGGAAATGGGATATCTTGATTAAGTAGTCTGAAAAGTTGGGACCCACATAGGGAGTTGTCTCTGGCTGGTATAGGGTGCCATTCTGCTTTGGCAAAGTGAGGAAGTTGTGTCCATTTTGAGAGGATTTTGTAATGAAATGGCAACTTTTATTTGACAATGTCTTCAGGCAGCTGTATTTTGTTTGAAGTGATGGTAAGTAAAGGCAAATCTTATCTGCATCAAGCAAGTAGGATATCTTGGCCTATGGCTGTGCTGGCAGGAGCCAAGAGTCAATGTGGGATCTTCTTGGCCCGGAATAAGATGTAAGATGTAATTGATTCTGGATCTCATTTTTTGAATATGTTCCGAGACCGTGGAATGGTTTAACCAGATTCTAAGGTATCTAAAAGAGGTGGTAGCTTCAGCAAGAAAGTTATTGATATCAAATATGTTAAGAGAGGAACACACAGTAGAAAGTCTTTCAATAAAACCAAAGGGCATACATTTTATTCTCTTAGAGTTTAGAAAGTTTTTGTTGACAAGCTACCAGTTTAGATCCAGATGATTATCTTGAAGTTGAGTTTGAATGGCTTGAGGGAGGGATTGCCTCTGTAGATGACCATGCTGTCATCATATAATTGGAGCTGTACGTGGATAGCTCCAAATGAAGTGTATTTATAAATATGGAAAATAGTAGGGAGCAATAAGAGAATCTTGAAGAACACCTGAGCGTGTGTAGTTGGAGTCAGAGAGGTGCCTGTCTTTGCATTAAAGGATCTGATGACCAGGATTGAGCAGCCTCAGGACTAATAACAATGTCTTCTAGATATATGAGTAATATAGAGTGGTCATCCATGTCAGTGGCTCTATTAAGATAAATGAGCCTGGTACTATTAAGTTTCCCTTTGTCTATGTTTGTGAGTGTATTACTGCAAAGGTCCACAGTACAGTCAGTGTTCTTCTATCTTAAAACCATATTGTTTGTTGGAGTAAGTGGTCTTTTTTCAGGTGTGTAGTAAGTTGAGTACTAACTAACATCTCCAGTATTCTGCCCATTGTAAAGAGTATTGGTAAGCGGTCTAAACTGGCTGGTGGAAGTAGGTTTAGGGTCATTGGGTATGCATCTCACAAGGCAGTCTTCCATATTCAGTGGAAATATGTTGGTTATCAATGTACCAATCTATTTACCATATCTCTCAACCTGCAAACATTGAATAGGAACAAAGCACTTTGAAAAAAAAAGGTGCACCAAGACAAAAAATGTGGACATCTAATGAGTATAAAATCTGAATACCAAATAATGCATGGCTATTTTTGCTTCCAGTAGAAATGTGGATTTAAATGCTTCGAAAAAATAATTTTAAAAAAGTTTCAGAAAATTGTGTGAAGGGGTAAATCAAGATTGAAAATAGGGCCTGTGATGTGGATATCCCACCACTGCCAACCAATATGTGATGACACTTCACTGGGCCAGTAATTAGGGATCTTCAATCCTCACCACTGGCACCAGTCGGGGATGTTCACTGAGAGGATAACAAACAAACACACAGTATTTCCAGATGCAGCTCTCTGCATCATGTGCAATTTTCCTTAAGATCACACAGAGACCACAGTCAGTCCAGGGCTGTTTTTTTCTTCTTTCTCCAGATCCCCAATAGGACGCCCCACTGGCACATCTATAGAGTTGAGATCTCAGCTGAGTGTCCAAGCCAAGGCCTCCAGTACCCTCTCTGTCCAGCCAGTGCTTCATGTCTCTGCCCAAGTAGCTGACACACATCCTCTTTGAGATTTGATTTACACACTCACACACACACACACACACACACACACACACACACACACACACACACACACACACACACACACACACACACACACACACACCCACACACACCCACACACACACACACACACACACACACACACACACACACACACACACACACACACACACACACCTGGAAATGGCTGGCATAGGTTTACTAGCTAGGTCCCCTTCTGACTCTACTATAAGGGAGTTATGACCAGACACTTTTGCCAGCTACCTTAATGCTCTTCCAAGAGTATCCAATATACTGAGTGAAATTAATATTAATACAAATGGTAGTTTGACCAAGAGCAAGGCTATTAGGAGTGGCACATACAGTGTCACTAAATAAATATGTAAGCACTGTCAAAGCTTAAATATCTCTGCAAAGATCAGCCACAATGAAAGGTTTAAATATATTTAATAATAAATAATAAAAGAACAAGAAAATACTAAATAAATATTTGCAATGACATCTGTGTTCAAATCACAGAAAATATTTAAAGTAACATTGAAGGACAGACTCAGACAAATAAAGGAAAAACAATATCTAAACTAAGCTTCACTATATTCCTGACTGTATCTTAGAGCGTTACAGTTCCCTACTTACTTAACAGAGCAAAGCAGATGATGTGGTGAATGGTTCTTCTTGTTGTCAGGCCCAAGACAG
The DNA here is from genome assembly GCF_019279795.1 of Protopterus annectens. NCBI lineage: Eukaryota > Metazoa > Chordata > Ceratodontiformes > Protopteridae > Protopterus > Protopterus annectens. Next base: position 1,601,914,079 of record NC_056728.1, read on the forward strand.
AATACAGAATGATCTGTCTCACTAAGAGACTTCTGAAAATAATATCTAAAATATTACTTCTGAGATAGCTTGCAGAATGATATCACTTCTGGTCATCTGACTTCTAGTTCCCATGGAAACAACCCCCATTGCTGGGAGCTGGCAGGACTTCACAACTACCTATAAAAATACACACACAAGGGCTTTTGCTCAGGTCTTTGGCTGGTGCTGGAAGTTATAAAACAATTGAATGCCACCACACTTTCAGAGTAGTAATTAGTTCACCCCAAAGACAATACAGAAAACTTCCTAGTACAGACTTTGTGTCTCTGGCTGCCTTGAAACCTGTGAGATAGCATATTTATGGCCTAGCCTATAAAACAATTTAATTTCAGATATATTTTTTTAGTTTGCTGGACTGAGGTTAAACTCCTTTCTCCCAGTTTCCTCTGTTAAAACATATATATTTAAACAGTTACAATAGTGCATGTACATTTCTGTTCTCTGAAGTAGGGCACACTGTGGGTATATTTCAAACACAAGCACTTTACAAATACCTTTTCAACACAAACGTCTGCACAAATCAGTTTGATTTACACATGCCATACAGTTCTAATGCATTTGTAACACCAGCATCCTGTATGGCATACAGTTCTAATACATATGTAACCCAAGCATTTTGTATAAATCAGTTTGACATTCACAAATGCCATATAACTATTTACAAAATTACAGCTACTTGTGCTGGCAGCACTTCCTTTCGACACAGGTCCATACATTTAAAAATAGTTATGCTATGTGCAGGGTAACACAGGCCTGAAAATAATAAAGTTATTCCAAAATAGGAACAGTTAAGAGGTCTGAGTATACAGAAACCAAGGACAAAGGCTATCAGACCAATAGGTGAGCTGAGTGGGATTTTTATTTTCAAGTAAGGCTGCTATTTGTTTTGTTGTAACTTTTATGAAGGAGAAAATATGAATTTAATGAGCATTGTGGATTTATTATGAGTGGCCATGCAGGAAATGTGTTGAGTTGAAGTTAGGCTAGAGAAGTCTTCTAGAAAGTCTGACGGGGAAATCTAGCATTTTGGAAGTGGATCTGACTTTATAAGGATGAATTCTTTTGGGAAGCTGTGTTGGAGATAATGTTCCCTTTTCACCAGAATAGCCTGGGAGAATGTAAGAGAAAGAGGTTTGTTTTAGATTGAAGTCATTGACTTTGTACCTGTGAAAAGCATGCTTGGAAAGACTGCATAGTGTATGTATTACCACCAAACAAAAAAGTGTAGCAAAACCACACAAAATGAGAAGGTCAGTAGTCCAAAAACTGTAAACACTTTATTAAAACAAAAAAATATATAATAATCTCTAGTGCCTTGGCTGAACAAGCCTTTACTGACTATAGTCTTTACCATCCCATACATCCCTTAAACATACTCCCTATTTCACCAATTATACAATTAAACAATCAAACAACAGAACAATTAAAAAAACCTTACAAAAAACATTTCCAGTTACATTCCATATTGAGACCTTTGGGGAAAAAAAGAGTATGAAACTTTAAAATAAAAACAGACTCTTTTTTTTTTGCAACTTATTCTTTATATCACATAAATGTGTATATTCATTTGTACTTGTTCCAGAACTGTTGCTTGCAACCCAGCTGGATCCCCATTATGGAATTTTTGAAAATGTACAACTATGGGACTGGTCTCTCTGCTTTTTTTAATGTCTCTGACATGTTCCCTCAGTCATATAGTAAAACTTCTTTTGCTTTCCCCTGTATAAAATTTGCCACAAGGACATCTGAGTCCATATATCACCCCTTCACTCTCACAACTAACAACACCTTGCACCTGAAATCTCTTACCGTTAATATCACGGAAACTTCTAACTATAAATTCACATCCCAATTGCATAGTTTAGTTTACTGGTGTCTATTTGCAGATGGGGAGTTGTTTTGACAAAGTTTTCATGCATCATCACACAGTTGCATAAGGGCTTTGTATTCTTTTATGAGCCAATCAGTTGGATTGTGTTTGAAGAGTCTTGAGACAGTAAGGAAAATGGAATTCTGTAACGATAGTAAGAGTTGTATACATTGGATGGCAGCTGTGTTGGGATCTGCATGAGAGAGAGAGAATAGGAGTCTAATCAATAGTGGAGAGATGGGGCTTAAGTGTCGCACACCTGTGAGGAGTGGAGAGACAAGGATTGAGTGTGGCACACTTGTGAGGAGTGGAGAGACAGGGCTTGAGTGTGGCATACTTGTGAGGAGTGGAGAGATGGGGCTTGAGTGTGGCACACTTGTGAGGAGTGGAGAGATGGGGTTTGAATGTGGCACACATGTGAGGAGTGGAGAAATGGGGCTTGAGTTTGGCATACTTGTGAGCAGTGAAGAGATGGGGCTTGAATGTGGCACACTTGTGAGGAGTGGAGAGATGGGGCTTGAGTGTGGCATACTTATAAGGATTGGAGAGATGGGGTTTGAATGTGGAACACTTGTGAGGAGTGAAGAGATGAGATTTGAATGTGGCACATTTGTGAGTAATGGAGAGAAGGGGTTTGAATGTGGCACACTTGTGAGGAGTGGAGAGATGGGGCTTGAATGTGGCACACTTGTGAGGCGTGGAGAGATGGGTTTTGAGTGTGGCACACTTGTGGGGAGGTTTAAGATTGAATGATAGTAGTCTGTGGTAGAAGTGAGTTTTTAGATGTTCAGTTTGGAATGTAATAGAAGAGTGGGTAATTGGTGGTGGAGGATATATTGGAAAGGTGGGAGGTTATTAAAAGGTCTAGTAGGGAGTGATGTTTCTTTTATGTCAGGTTGCGTGGGACTGGTTATTGGTTGTATTAGTTTGTGCTCATCTATAATTTCTGAGATGTCAAGGATGGCAGAACCCAGGATGTTTAAGTTAAAGTCTCCAGTGATGATAATACTTTGTATGGATGTTGGCCAGGGTGTTGTCTAAAACTGATTTAAATTTGTCAGTTTAGGCTGGAGGTGGTAGGTATTCCACTGCAAAATAAAGGTGTTAATGGGCTTTAAGTGGCAACCTTGAGTTAATATTGTTCAGAATGTTGTCAGTTATGGGGCTAGTCAGAGAAACTAAAGAGGTGGTTAGAGAGGACTTATGAAGTAGCACGGTACCCATCACCAGTAAAATAATCAGGTCAGACATCAAAGTAGTAGTTAAAAGTTTGGAAAGACTGGCATAAGGGAGCTTATTATACACAAAAAAATAAAACATCACAAAAATGCTCATACAATTGTGCCACTGCAACTAGGCAAACAGATTTCTCCAGTACATTAACAAAGGTTACAATAACAGCTATAACAGTTCCATTAATGGGGCAGCAAATGCTGAATCAATACATACATATTACTAAGGCATATAAGATAAAATACTTCGCCATTCAGTAATGTAAAAGGTGAGGATGTACAAAATAAATATTTGTTGTAAAACAACTTACATCAAATGTTGACCTTGCCAAGGAAAGCTGTGAGTCAGCTCTGATTAGTCAATGAAACTGTTTTTGTTATATATAAATACTGCAAAATAAATCTCCAAAAGGTAAAAATAAGGGTGGCATATCAGATTCAAGCGTGCAGAGGAGAAATGGAATACAAGTGCTTTCATACTACTTAACTATTTTTTTTCTTATCTGTGTATTTCAATACTTCACAAACAATTAATTCCCCTTATGCCTTGCACAAAATAAAAATAAAAAATAGACAGATAAATAGATAAATAGGAAATGTAATAAATAAAAGCATAGTTTGCTTTCCACCCTAAACTGAACATTTATAGTGCCAACAAAAAAGTTTAAATTTGCTACTCATTTAACATTGCAAATTGTGAAAGATGAACAGCTTATTTTGACATTCATGTGTACACTGATTCCAAATCTTTCTTAACATGGTTTCAAAAAATATATGATCAGTCTAATCCACACCACTAAGACTGGATCACTATGCAATGTTTTCCTAGATTATGAAAGATGCTACTCTCAAATAGTTACATTTACATATTTTATATATATATATATATATATATATATATATATATATATATATATATATATATATATATATATATATATTTAAAGTAAAACAGGTCAGAATACTAATCACAACTAAACAAATTTAGTCTCAGCCCAGAAATAAGAAATACCTGAGTTACGAAAATGTCACATGAATAGTATTACAATTAAGATATACCACAAAAGTAGAACTAGATTACCTTACAAGTATGTAGATATTGTGAAAATGAAAAAGGTACCATGGAACACAGTGAAGACAGTCATCAAAAAGTTGAGAACATATGGGACAAACGTGAAATTACAAAGAACTGAACATCCCTCCAAAATTGATGAAAAGACAAGACAAAAACTGGTCAGGATGCTGCCAGGAGACTTACAGCAACACTGAAGTAGCCGCAGGAATTTCTGGCAAGTATTGGTTGTGTACTACATGTGACAACAATCTCCCTTATTCTCCATATGTCTGGCCTATGCGGTAGGGTTGCAAGAGGAAAGCCTTTCCTTACACAGAAAGACATCCAGGCATGGCTAAAATTTGCAAAACAATACACCAAGTCTCCCAAAAACAAATGGGAAAATGTATTATGGTCTGATGACACCAAGGATGAACTTTTTGGCCACAATTCCAAAAGGTACATTTGGTGCAAAAACAACATTTTGCATTACCAAACGAACAACATCCCCACGGTGAAGCATGGTGGTGGCAGTATCATGCTTTGGGGTTGCTTTTCTTCAGCTGAAACTCGGGCTTTAGTCAAGGTGGAGGGAATTATAAACAGTTCCAAATACCAGTCACTTTTGGCACAAAACCTTCAGGCATCTGCTAAAAAGCTGAAGATGAAGAGGAATTTCACCTTTCAACAGGAAAATGACCCCAAGCATACATCCAAATCAACAAAATAATGGCTTCATAGGAAGAGAATTAAAGTTTTGGAATGGCCCAGACAGAGCCTAGACTTAAATCCAATAGAAAATCTGTGGGGTGACCTAAAGGGCTGTGCACAAGAGATGTCCTTGCAATCTGACAGATCTGGAGCGCTTTTGCAAGGAAGAGTGGGCAAATATTGCCAAGTCAAGATGTGCCATGCTGATAGACTCCTACCCAAGAAGACTGAATTTTGTAATTAAATCAAATGGTGCTTCAACAAAGTATTAGCTTAAGTGTGTGCACACTTATGCAACCAGCTTATTGTACATTTTTTTATTTTTTGTATTTTCCCCCTAACAGATTTGTTTTTCAATTGAATTAAAAAGGTTATAGGTCACATTAAAGGTAAAAAAAGTTTTGAAATGATTTATTGTGGTCTCATTTTTTATATCTCAAAAAAATGGCATTTTAACAGGAGTGTGCACACTTTTTTTAGCCACTGTATATTATATATATATATATATATATATATATATATATATATATATATATATGTATATAAAATATGAAAACTACATTTAAGTATGCGAACAAAAATTCATGCATATGCATACATACACACACACACACACACACACACACACACACACACACATGCATGCACGCACACACACACACACACACACACACACACACACACACACACACACACACACACACACACACACAAACACACACACACACACACACACTACAAATCTGTTCTGAAATCTCTCTCAGCAAGGACTACATACATGGCACAGGGGCCCTCACATTTATCAAATTTCCTTAGTAAGTCAAATATAAACTGTCAGATACACAAACCAATCAACTACATAAATTGTCATATATAATACTGCCATACATTGCAAAAAAATGATAAAATATTTTTGCAAATTGATTGCAACCACACACTCCCACCATGGGATTTTGCTTTAACATTTCAAGTCTCTGTATAGCAATACTGACCTTACACAACCTGGGAATAAAATGAAAAATTTGCTTAAACTACATTTTGCCTTTTTTCAAACCTTGGAGGAAGTGTGCCACTTTACCTGCAGTATCTTTGGGAAAAATACAACTCAGCAAAAGCTGTAGACAGCGGGTCACAGTTTTCCATGATCAAGACCGACTCACTGCATTTTTAGAAAAACGTAACTTGATAAATCATTAGGAAACTTACACATTCTTATGAGTATGCTGCAGTAGAGCTCTTGTAGCATTTTTTTTTGGATTAACCACATACATGTTTCTTTTTCAGGATGATCCTGGGGTACTGCCTGTTTAGCTAACATTATGCTGAGCAGTGAGTAGGGTGATACAGTAATAAAAACCCTGGGCAATAGCTTTCAAATATTGCTCTTATAAACTTAAAAAGTTGCTAAAATTACACGATTTGTGTTAGAACACATTTTCTGATTATACAAAGTCTGAAACTCAAATGTGTGTCACTATCTAATGACTTCAATCCTCGGTGATGTGCCAGGAAACCAAACATTTTGTGAGGAACAGACCACAAATGTGAGGAAAAATGTGGACATCTTGTGAAAATCTGGAAAGTTGAGAAGTACATTATCAGGACAACAGCAAAAGGAAGGCTGCAGATATAAAACAACGGCAATGCAAATCCACTGGGACTGTCTGGCTGCAGTATAATCCCAGTTATTTTCTATAAACGTGCAAGTAATTTTAAATAAGAGAGCTCAGCAGTGCAGCTCTGTGTGCTAGCTAATGAAAATACATAATGGATATAACCCTAGTGCTAATGTATATTATTATCCAAGGGCTTTTAAATAAAGTTAAACACTGTATATTAACCACACAGTTGGAGAAGTATATTAAACAGTTACTACCTAATTATAAAGCTTCTGTTTTCTAAATTTATAGATGATAGGCAGTCAGCAACTAATTATAAAGCATCTGTTTTCTGCATTTAAAGGTAATAGGTATGTGAGGATCTTTTGCACATACTGTATATATATATATATATATATATATATGTATATATATATATATATATATATATATATATATATATATATATATATATATATATATACATATATATATATATATATATATATATATATATATATATATATATATGGAATCAATCTTTTGCATATACTGTATATATGCCTGGGAATCAATCTTTTACACATACTGTATATATGCCTGGGACTCAAGCAATACTCTTTTTTTCTTGATAGCTGATCAGCAAGTTATTGTATCACTCCAGCACTGCTTCTGCAGCATAGCTGAAATAACGTTCCTGCTTCACTCATTCTGCACTTCATGTCTGTCTTCAGCTAAATGAACTGCAGCAATGATAGAAACCCATGTAACAGAATGAATAATTAAATTGCAGCTTCTGGAAACCAAAAAGAAATATGAGTCATCTGTGTGTGAGCTGCCTCTGCTTAATGATACTGACAAAACAAATGGTGTAGCAGTTTATGTTCTCATTTTTAATGCAGAAGTATGAGAATGCTATGGATTCTATCCCTAGACAAGGTGTGTGGGTAGCTTTCTAGATATCTAGAGTAAATGATAAAAGAGACATGGTGATGTTGCACTCCTCAGCTACATTCTCAGGGATGAAATATTAAAATGATGTGCCATTTTTCTGATATGGCACTAGCTGGCTCAGGTGAAATGATCCAGTGGAACTCTAAAGAAAACCTGCCATCATGTTAATTAAAAGTTAATGATGCATGCATTAAAACACTTTTAGAAAACCTGCAAGCAAGTTAATGAAAAAACAGCGAACTGTTTCAGCAGCAATTTATATCACAAATATTAACTACTGTAACATGCACCTAACAAGTAAATCTTATAAGGTGATACAGCTATCTCACTGCAGGATTTTCTGTAGAATTTCCTTAACACCAAAAATATGTATTAGCAATCCAGTTTCACAAGAACTGAAGGCCAGTAAGTATACCAGAGACCCAACAAAAATACATAAGCAAAAAGAAAGAGTGGTAGATGGCAAATGGCAAAATACATAGCTAGATGACTGAATATAGCACAGAAAAGTGATTCTGATAAAAAATGAGGCATCATAACCCACAGACAGATGAAACAGAGACCCAGTAGCAAATATGACATTTAAGTGTACATCAGTGTAAAGCAAATACTGGCCCTAATAATTCTGTGCAGTAATGAAAAAAATATATGACAATAATAAAACATCACACAAGTAATGGTGCACATATTTGTAGGCAATGAAGGAAAAACATGTATGACTACAAGGCATATAACCATGGCATATCTCCATACACTCAAGTTATAGACAAAAAACATACAAGTGCAGTGCATGTAAACCTGCTCCTACATATGATAAATGTGAACACCTTTATACGTGCAGACCAGTCATTTAGCTGGAAATTTCAGCACATTTATGCATACCATTATGACCATACCATAGTTTCCTCAGCTCAATGCTTAAGCGCATGGTGACTGTGATACAGTGATGTTAGGAAATTAACTTTTTTCCACTGTAGTGTGATGTTGGAGTTGGTATATTTAATTTACGGGGGGATGGGGGGTGCATGGGGGCTTGCCCCATGCAGAAACATAGTAGAAAGTGTGCTTGTTAATTAGGTGGTATAGGTGGAGGGGATGTTATTTACATGTGCATTGTAGTTTTCAATGTTATGAAGCATACTTTCAATGTTCTGAGTTTTCAATGTTTTGGGTTTTCAGTGTCTTTGGATTTAGATGTTTTGGTCTAAATGATATGAAATTCAATGTTATGAAATTTCAATGCTATGAAGTAGACCCATCTATATATATATATATATATATATATATATATATATATATATATATATATCTCTCTCTCTATATATATATATATCTATATCTATATCTATCTATCTATATATATATATATATATATATATATATATATATAAATATATATATATATATATATATATATATACATATAAATATATATATATATATATATATATATATATATATATATATATTACTGTATTTCCCCAAAATTAAGACCGGGTCACCTACTCTTTCCCTCTCCAAAATACACATTAGGGCTTATTAGCAGGAGATGCCTTATTTACCTGCACCATACAACAATCTACCTTTATTCATTTATTCATGTACAAAAATCAACATTTATTAATGAACAAAAAATCGACATTTATTCATGTACAAAAATCGACATTTATTCATGTACACAAATTGACATTTATTTTGTATTTTTCTGTTATTGGACAACAGTTCTAAGTTAACAGTTGTGTGAGAATTCTACATAAACAGTGCAACAAACTCAAACATCTCAACTTCAGAATAGCTGTACCTTGGCTTTCACAGTTATTCAAATACAGTCATGTCATCTTCTTCTGGAGTATTGTCATAAGTGTCCAACCCCCAAATTTCGGCCTGAATTTCTTGTGACTCCATTTCCTGTAGAACCATTGGCACCAATTTGTCATGCCTAGCAATAGAGCTCTCCTTAAATGAGCACTTCTTGTCCTAGTAGCCTGCTCGTAGTGCATTGGCAACACAGCTGTCAGTGATTTTATCTCATTAATTTTTCACCCAAGTCACGACCTCTTGCAGGCTAGACTTTGCAAAGTTTCCATGCTGATTTCTCTCCATTCTATTTTCAATGTAGTCATTGAGTTCTATGTGCAAATGGTCCTTGTATGGTTTGTTTATTGCAATATCAAGAGTCTGGAGATAGGCAGTCATTCCTACGGGAATCATTATTTGATCTATTCTTCTCTGTGCAAGGAATTTCTTCATTTTTTTAGCGTGGTGAGTGCTAGCTGAATCCCAGACTAGCAGACCTCTTTCGCCACCTTGGAAACAAGTGGCAGCATTACATCACCCACTTCCTTACAGCTGCTTGTGTGCACTAGGCTTTTTTGGTTTCAAGAATGTAAATGCCTGAAACACGTTCAATCTTATCTTTCTTGCCCTTACTAATGATTAGAGGTGGGTTTTTATTTCCATCTAGATGAATTGACAAAATACAAGTAACACGTGCACTCTCATAACCAGTGGAGGGACTGTAGTTTGATGAGGCTCCCCTCTGATCAATTGTTGTTTGGGATCCTTGGCCCGTAAACACTGCAGTTTCATCCATAACAATCATGTTGGTGAGCTGGTATTTAGAAAAGTCAATGCCATCATCGAAGGACTTGAATGCAAGTGCACTTTTAATAACTTCAGCATCTTCCAGTTTCAGCAGTGTTGTTGATCTTCTTAGAGACAGTTCATATCACTGAAGGAAGCCATCCAGCCAATGTTGTGATGCTTTGAATTCTTCGGGGTATATTTCTAACTGTGGTGCCATTGCAAGAGCAAATGCTTGAAAATCAGCCCTATGCACAACCAAAGCCTTTGCTTTCCTGTTAGCAATCCACTCACAGATGATGTCTTCCAGCTCAGGAAATAATGGCTGCCGATCTGATCCACACTTGTACTTCTTAGCATTTCCCCTGTCGGCCTGCTGACTGAGGTTATTGTACACTGCATGCCATTTCCGACCCATTCGGAGAGCTAACTTCTTGAGTATTGCAGAAAGCTATCAGATTCTTTCCCCGGGAGTCCTTCATGATTCCTTTCTTGTACTCGATGGAATAGCTCTTTCTTTTTGTGCTCATCTTGTCTGGGGCTGTTAATTGAAGACTTACG
>NC_056728.1:1601929683-1601967183 GCF_019279795.1 Protopterus annectens
CACAGTCCTAATACTCACAAAGCCACAGAAATGGCCCACCAAATTCTTTCCCTGGGAAAGAATTCATTGGGCCGCGGCTTCGCGATTACCAGTGTTCGAACTTTACAGTTGGAACATCTGGTATTCGATATTCAGCCATTTCGACTGACTGATATAAACCCTACTACTGCTACTGCTACTAATACTGCTGCTGTTACAAATAATAATTACAGTACTTCTGAGCTTCCTGCACACAGTTTCAGGCAGAAGAGTTATATAAAAAATAATTAGAAGCCATGATGGACAGTTTGGTGTTATCAGAGGGAATATATTACCATACCTTGCTGAATAGGGTGGTTGCCTGTAGCACAGTAGCAGTTGCATTTATTTTCTTTAAAAGTGCTCTTTGAAAGACTTGTTGAATAAACTGAGTTGTTTAATTGTTTTGATCTCTTCAGAAACACTCTTCCAGGTCTCTGGTGCTGTTTTGGAAAAAGTTCTTTCAGAGGGGATAGTGTTTAACATGGCCTAAATAACTGAAGTCAGATATTATTTCTTAGCATGTACATTTCAATTTTGAAAGTAAGTTTTTTAAGGACTAGGGACAGCAGCTGTTGTGAAAGAGCTTAAATATATGATTGTTAAGATGAAAATGTGCCCTGGCAGCAATAGAAAGTTGTTATTTGGTAGTATGAATCAATGTTGCTCACTAGTATTGACAAGATTAATAAATCTGAACATCTCATTTTCAACAATTTAAACTAGAGGGATATTTTGGTAAGTACAAATGCTGAAAATTGGGTGGGAATATTCTAATCTAGGAAAAAAACATTTATTTATTATTGTACTGGTTTATGTAATAACTAAGTTATATGCATATAGAATATTATTAGGAAAGTCCCAGAGGAGATCATTTATAGAATGACAAAACAGAAGGGGACCAATAACTGCCCCTCTGGAATCCCTTTGTTAACAGTGTCTGTCACTTAGGAATTGTCAAGATAAACTAATCGAGAAGTGTAATTAGGTAGGTAGTTCTGAAACTAATGGTGTACCACAAGTGAAAAGCCTGTCCCCCGGATTCATGAAGCTCGGCGCAAGGCCGGCGTAAGGCTTGCGCCGGCCGTGCAGCGTATAACTGGCGTAGCAGCGCAACATGCATAGTAATGAGTGTGCGCCGCAACCACAACCATGTGCATAGGGCACGTGCGCGAGTCCAGGGAGCCCAAGTAGGATGCACCCGTAGGCGTGGCCAAGCCGGTAGGCGATGAGCAACCTAAAGTGCTGACTGTCACATGCCACCTGCAATAGTAACCACACCAACCAGTGTCCGTGGATAATGATACGTATGCAGAGTATGCAACATAGTACCCGTCCACACAAAATGGAGAACCAACCATAAATCCACGAAGTACAAAATGTTCCCGTCCACGGAACAAAGGATACTCGGAATACCGTGTCCATCATGCAATGCACTGTCAGCAGGCATACCCAGTGGAGGTGTACTGCATCATGTCAGCACGCCGCAACTACACACGACTAGCCCCATGGGCATGGTCACCAGCAGTCCCACAGTGGTAGTGAGAGTACACAGCTGGGCAGTCATGGCCATATAACAACCAGAAAGAAACCAGATATCCCAAACACAGACAAACATGTGTATAGTAAAATGTGCTAGACACAGCAACGTAACCGTCACATACACATAGGATGGTGAATGCCGAATCGGAATATCCAGAAGCAGAACCCATGCATGCAAATGTAATACACAACAACCCCGTCATAGCACGTAACCCGCACCCATGTCCGACTGTCCACCCAATCCAGCTAGCAGACTTGCACAGCTGCACACCTACACACAGCGGGTATACCCCATATGTAGTAGGAAGTATTGTCCTAGGCAGTGACACGCATGCAAATATGTACCCCACATGTCAACATCCCACCCCAGGTACCGATATCCAAATGGCTGCATGTGAATGTGTCGGCAGAATGTGTACATCCCGCATGTGGTTACGGACCTGTCGAAACCCCATAGGTGTTCACACGCCACGGTGTCCATAACTGTACACATCTGGACCAAGCAGTATGTGCAGCCACTGTACCGATGATTAGCTATGCAGACATGTCAAACACAATACACAGGGTGGAACAGCCATCCACCAAGCAGGTCACCCTAGCAGGGTTGCCACATGCACAGAATGTCAAGGTGGGACATCAGTCGTAGATATGTGTGGTTCCGTATGGCAAAACACCCACGGCCAATGCAAAGGATAGAATAACACGTATATGCCCGGATGAATGGTTATGGCATAGCATGGGAATAGCTTAAGCTATCCAACATAATAGTCATGCGTACCAGATACAAAATGCCTGTAACACGCACGTAGTAATGCAGGAAGACATACACGACTGTGTCAATATCACAGGACATATGGCACGTGTCAAGTGTCGATGCAGGACACAAATGCCCATAATGGGGGCCCCCTGCAAAGAGGAACATGTGCCAACCCCACCCCCCACTGACGTATCGGCAGTACAACTACAACCCAAACACACACCAACACCACCGTCCAATCCATGATAGCAACGAAGGCCGGACAAAGACCAACACGATGCATGCACAAATAGGGACACATGTAACCGGTGCTCCGACAACCTTCCACAGGCCACCGAATAATAGTATGTACATACGCATGTAATGCTGCGAAGGATGTGTGGTAGTCCCCAGTATCACAGAGGTAGGTACACAGATACACTGTAACCAACCGTCACATATGTGCACTGTACACAGCATACCTGCAGGTAATACATAGTTCAGTCATGTGCCACATAAATAGCCACGTATGAATGAGGACAGGGGATTGACAAGTGTGAATGGGAAAAACGCAGAACATGGCATATGTATGATAACCGGCACCACCCACAGCATTGTATGCCAATAGCAGAAGCTATTGTTGGTTGTCCAAACACTCATGTCTGTACACACAGAATAAATATCATAGCAATAACCCACGCCTGGGTGTGGGTAATGCTGGATATACCCACGGTAGACGTGGTGCGGTCCTGAGGGCGATGCCCGAGGGATCAAACAAAGGCAACCGTGGGTAAATACAGCAGTACCCACACCCAGACGTGGGTTACTGCTATTATGCCATATCATCTAGGAAAATAAACTATTAATCCCCAGACATAATGGCACAGCATAATGCCTGTCTGCTGCCCATCCGCAGATGTCTGGCATCCATGGCGGTGCTGATGTACTGCGCGAGATGTCTGTTGCCAATGTTGAAACTGTCTCGCTATGTAAAACACAGTCAACATAGCTAATCAATACAAAACAGCAATGGAGAGCTCGATGTCCCCGTTGCTGTGTTGTACAACCTGACCCGCTATGTTAAATGTGTGTAGCAGAGCGAGACTGCCCCAAAGTAAGCAACGGACATCTCCGTGGCTCGGTGAAAGCTGTCACGCTATGTTAAACCCATGTAACATAGCGAGACAGGTTATGAATACCAAGGTATACTAATGGAAATAGGTCCAGGCGACCGGACCGTGTGCCATTACTATAACCCGATCTACAACGGGCACGCTGGCCAATCAGCGTGCACGGTTAGGAATAATGGGGGGGGTTATGGTATAATAGACATGGACAAACCATGCCCATGTGCCTCGTCTGACATTTGTACATGGTCAGGGCAGTCCCGTACACTAGGCGGACAAGACCAAACCCAGAGCACCACAGTAACACCCTGACAATCAAAGACCTGTATGCGTTGGGGCTATAAGCCCCTGTGATCTGAATATCCCTGCGGTCATGCCATATGCATCCTGGGTCAAGAGCAGTAGGGAATAGGGAATGTGTAACATGTAGTACTGCACTTTTCCCAGCAGGAGAATGGATGCCTGTGATGTAAGTGAGTGCGGGGGGGATATGTTAATGTAGCTATGTACCATGGGTATGCATATAAATGAGACAGAACAGCAAACGTGTAGTGGTCACAGCAACCGGCCAACGTGAATGCAGTCCCGTTAGAATTACGACTATAGAACATATAAATGTGAACATGTAAGTAATGCGTCTGTGCCGCAAACACCTTTACATGTGTAAAGGTGAAAGTGTGTTCCGCACACGTTCATTAACCGGATCAGAGATATGTTACTGGAACAGTCACAACTAATACAGGCCACGTAATCACACAGACTCAGTAAACATATGTAACCCAGAATACGGATATGCATGTGCGCCTGCGCGTAACCCACAATTAGGAAATGCAAGTGTGCCTGTGCGTGTGTGATCCGCTCACAGCAGGGTAAGTTAATGCTGTGTCCTCCATGTTAGTTATACATGTCTCAAAACTGTCAGCCTCTGAAAGTATGGAACTGGACAATGCCATGCAAAGTACTGGTACAAATAGTGAGAAACACATGTATGTGATAAGACAAACATAGAATGTGGATAGAATAACGGGTGTGTTAGTAGCAAGGATTGATGAAGGGTATGCATCTGTAACCCGACCTACTTGTCAGAAGGTGCCACCATACGTTTATGTAAGTTTTATGTTGGTTTACATTTGTTGACCGGGCTTGGCTAGCTGGATATATGTCCAGTGTCAGTAGAGGCCCGGGGAGAAATGCTCCACACACAATAATAGCACAACATACCAAAGTAGTCATATATGTAAACAAAAATGAACAATAGAAAGTGTCCAAAAAGGACTGGTTACATAAAGATTCCAGAATAAAAAGAAAAATATATTCGGTGGAAGCACGTCATAAATATAGAATCAAGTCTCTATAGAATCAAGTAAGTCTCACATGAAATGCCAGCAAATTGCCAGATAGACACAGGTCAATGTAACACACACCTAAGATAAAGGGCCAACCATCCGTACACTCTGCTAGAACCTGTACAGTGGAAAGGTATGGTATGGTTATAGATGTGTGTACACAGGTAATCCACAGACAGTAACAAAGCAAGGTATGAAACGAGGGGTTCACATGTATATATGTACACACAACAGACATACGTCCCGTACATACGACACATGGATATAAATATGCCAAGTAATAGATAATATGGGTAGTCAAACAGATGTCCGTGAATGGGGAACATACAGCAGCAGTCAAAACCACTGGCCAGAAGGTGATAGTCCAGCAAGTTCTACACTTTACACATGCACACTGGTGTCCATTGTAGGACTCCAAAAATTGCTCCATTCACAACCCCTGCTGCGATTGATGCAAAAGAAGTGACAGCCGCAACTACTGAACAGCTATACATGCACTAAAAGCTTGTTCAAGGTTGATGACACATGTGTCCATGAAATGCAGGACATATGGACAGATATCCCCAGAGTGGCGAGTCCATAGAAGTGCGTCCACATCCCAGTACCGCACACATTAACCATGTGTAATGTGTACCATCGAGGGTTGCAGGCATGGGAACCTGGGTATGCAGAAATGGGCCTAGGTGTTGTTTGGCAGAGAATCCGTAGGCCCGCCCTGTGGGAGGGATGTGGGTATAGCACATGCCTTAATCCCCAGTAATGGTGCAAAGCATCCACCGGATAATGCAGAAAGCAAGTGTGAAATATGTACAGCTCTATATCAGTGTCCTGTAGGCAATTCCCATGGATGGACATGCGTACGACCAAGATGGCACCCATAACTGGAAATCTGTCGGAACAACACAGCTGCAGTAAGGCATAGCACAGGAAATACAGATAGGGACTACATTACAAATACCCCATACAAAGTCAGACCGTTGTGCAATACTGGCGTATATAGCTCCCAACCTTCCATCAATAAAATGAGGAACACTCGCCTTCATAATGTGGAACAAATGGGCAAAATGTGGAACACATACTAATGGCTTACTAACAACTTCAACTAGGAAGGTCATAGGATGGTTAAAATATGCTGTTTTCACTTATAAAGAAGATCCTTTAATGAAGTAATAGGATTAATGTCAATTTACCATGGATTTCACCTAAAGCATTCCTAACACTGAATGTGTAACAGACCCATTCAATGTGGAACTTTGAGGAATTTCGAGGAGCATGACCCTTTTAAGACCCCAAATGAGGTACGTCCCTCATAACGAGGTACACTTGAGAGGTATGCTGGCGTAGCCATGAATACGGATGTTATGAGTGTCACTAATCATGCAATGGAAATAGCGCCACCTATCACCCACTGCACAGTCCGGAATGCCTAGGCAGCAATCAGCTAGGAAGGCACAGCACTATGCGAAATGTAACAAGGGCAATGGCTGAACGTCAGGGCGTGTACACATAATGACAACAGGTCAGGGTATGAAGGAGCTACCTGTCCAGAATACATGTACTGAACCGGTGATACTAGGTGGACAGGTAGGAAGAAAGACAGCAGGACAAATGTGCAAACATGTATATGTCCTACCCTGGTAATTGTGAATGACAACGTATGCCCCGCGAAGGTCAATGTGGAAAGTAATCAGACACAAAGGTGAAGTGTCCCCCAGGGTGCCATGACGTGTCAACATAACAATTACCAGGCCCCCATAGTCGTACGTGAGCCCCACCAATGACGGGAAGCGCAAATATGACGCACACATATGGTACAGGAAAGAACAAGTAGTGTGGATAAGCAGATGTAGACCTGTGTGAGGAATACAACTGTCTGCGTGGGTGTGCCGTGCAAATACAAAGTAATGTCATGTGGTCTGTCATGCTGCCACACACTTTGTGTGTATTGTAGTCAGACAGTAGGTATGTTGTATTAGACACATACCCTGCAACTGCACAGATGTACGCAGACTGTGTAGAAGTCTGCCTCATATGTTCGCTGTGTTCCACGTAACAGTAACAGTCCGGCACCCTCATGATAACTGATGACAGGAAACAACGACAAACATGCGAGGAAGACACCAAATCAGACAGAAATGCCATACGCATGCATAACATATCACTGTGCCCACTATCAATGTTTCTAAGAGCAACATGACATGACTGGCCCCGAGTGTCCCACTATCACATAAGGCCATGTCCAGATATACGCTGCCTGAGGTGGAGTGTTATGAACAGACACAGATACATGTGTGTGGAAACACTAGTATCCACTGCAAGATGATGGAATGTGCTGCTGTAGGAGGGGTAGTACTGTCCGCAGGTATGTGCTGAAATGCACATGAAACAGCTGTCTACATGGATCACCCATAGTGGCGACACCTGCACAGACGATTATAGTGGGACATACACACGATCATGCACACAGCTCAGATAGACATACACATACCATAAACAGGCAATGATACACAAGGTCTATGGCATGTACGAGTACAGTGACAGTACAGCAAGGATAGCTGTCTGCCAAGATATACAGCAGATGTCTCTAGGGCGTGCAACACCTCCCGGAACACAGACATTGCATGGACAATGTTTGGATATGCATCGTACCACATTTCTATGTGTCAGCCGTGCAAATATGCGATACATGGGACAGACAGCTGTCCATGCAAGAGCAGCGCTATGGCCATAACATATGTATGTAGATATACATCAAGAGAGATACAGACAGACACATGTGGCAAGGCCGGTAGTGGAACCTACACATCACTACCCTATCACACCACAGCAGGACGCACGTGGAGAACACGCTACGGAGGTCGCTAACCACAGCAGGCACACAGGCAGTCCACTAGCTGTGTCTCAACATCCGCAAACACAGAGATGTCAGCAGGGTATATGTGTGCTGCGGAGCATCTAAAACCATAACCTACGAACCCATGCGGCTGAGAGCATAGACACACACACACACACACACACACACACACACACACACACACACACACACACACACACACACACAGCTGGCAGGCATGGGAATTGACCTTACCCCTACCTACCCAACTGCACGACAGTATGACACAGGTACGGAACACGCTACTCAGAGCACTGAACACAGCACTGTCAGAGGCATACGTCTAGGTGGGTGACATCATCCGCAAAGGAATAGACGCAGATAGCAAATGTATGTGTTGTGAAGCGTCTAAAAGCATTACTATCTCCAGAGGCAGCTGGAAACACACACACACACACACACACACGGGGAAGGGCCAGGAGTTGAACCTACGCCTACCTACATGAACACACTACAGCATGATGCATTTACAGAACGCACTACCGAAATTACTGAGCACAACACTGTCAGAGGCATACTTCTAGGCGGGTGACATCATCCGTAAAGGAATAGACGCTGATAGCCAAGGTATGTGTTGTGAAGTGTCTAAAAGCATTACTATCTCCAGAGGCAGCTGGAAACACACACACACACACACACACACACGGGGAAGGGCCGGGAGTTGAACCTATGCCTACCTACATGAACACACTACAGCATGATGCATTTACAGAACGCGCTACCGAGATTACTGAGCACAGCACTGTCAGAGGCATACTTCTAGGCGGGTGACATCATCCGTAAAGGAATAGACGCTGATAGCCAAGGTATGTGTTGTGAAGTGTCTAAAAGCATTACTATCTCCAGAGGTGGCTGGAAACACACACACACGGGGAAGGGCCAGGAGTTGAAACTATGCCTACCTACATGAACACACTACAGCATGATGCATTTACAGAACACGCTACCGAGATTACTGAGCACAGCACTGTCAAGAGGCATACTCCTAGGTGGGTGATATCATCTTCAGAGGCAAGGCAGCCGAAAGGGAATGAAGACAGAGTGCGCAGTCACACAGCATGTTACTATCCCAAGGTGGGCATACAGTAACACGGCAGTGCTGCCCTCGGGAATACAAACTAACTACGGAGCACAACATCATGACATGGATACGGGATGCACCACAGACAGTACACCCTATGAGAGAGCAACCAGCGTGCATGATGTAGGCAGCCATTGTGGCATAGCAACTACATATAACTCGCCTGGATGGACACCATGGCTATGCAGGTTGTCATTGGCCAAGGCTACACGCCTAGTATCAGACGTCGGTGCCGACTGCACTGTGTCCCCACGCTTGGCATACTGGGCATGCCCACACACCTAGCGGTCGCAAAGGGGAAACATACATGCACACGGTGTATACTCACAGAAGGGCACAGTGTGCCCATCTACACAACTGCTTACTGGGCATGCTCACACACTTAGCATTTGCAGAGTGCAGACATGCATACACATGTGGTTGAATCATGAAAGGGCAGAGTGTGGAACGTCGTGTGTGTCCACCTACACAACAGCAAATGGGGCATGCTGACACACCTGGCGGTTGCAAAGGGGGAACATACATGCACACGGGGTATAATCACAGATGGGCATGGTGTGCACTGTACTGTGTGTCCATCTACACAACTGCTTACTGGGCATGCTCACACACTTAGCATTTGCAGAGTGCAGACATGCATACACATGTGGTTGAATCATGAAAGGGCAGAGTGTGGAACGTCGTGTGTGTCCACCTACACAACAGCAAACCGGGCATGCTCACACACTTAGCATGTGCTACGCACCGTCCGGCATGCAGACGGAGTGTACACACCGCGGGTCACGGTCAGGTAAACCCGTCCACACGCACAGGGTGGTCACACATGCAGTTACTCGTACACACACAGATGGCATCACAGGCATCACGGGTGCAGGTCAAACATGTACACACTGCAGTGAACACTGTAGCTGCCATGCCAGCACCATGTCATTGGTGCAGCAGTATGCCTCACGGTCCAACAACAGCATGTGACATATGTCCACAGGTCTGTATAGCGGTGTACACCAGTCATGCAGAGTACACATGTACTAACAATGATCCCACATGTGTGATGTAGTCCGCCCATATCAGTATACATAGACAGGTCGGCTCCACACATACCATGGCCCTGACACAGCTATGACACATGACTGCTGCTGTACCAGAGTGAACCAATGTCCGGATATGTCATACATGCGATTGTCTGGCTGTGTGCATGGACTGCACACAGAACACATACGAAGCCTGTGATGTACCACATGCATAACACTGGCGTACGCGATGCTACACACACGAATGGAAGGTGGACACATGTCTGTGGTATGCTCCCACTACAGGGTTTAGCGGTGTTGACTGGGACACATACCCTTGTATTGTTTGCCTGTGACAGCTGTGATACCATACCACAGTCCATGTTCTATGTATGTCAACACACATGTCAAAACGTAGCAATGCATACACACATGGCAACAGGGGACACATGTGACACGTGTACTGTGCATGGTGCAGCCATGCATGAGCAGTGGCCGATGTCCATAACATAGTTGCAACTCCCCACAACATGCATACCCATCATGGGGGCCGTTATATGGTGGCATAGTAACAGCACGTATGGCGGTATGTGTGTACATCATGTGTTTAAACACCTGTCCACATGCATGTGTGCAGGTGGTGGCACACAGGTGTGTCACACACCATCCTACCCTGCCATGTGCATACAGTATGCTATGTCGCTGTTACATGACAGTGCTGCCATAATGCATACTCATCGGTCAGGTGTCATCGACTGTATGTCACATGGCTACTGTAACACCTACCACCTCCCAAGTGCATATATTGGCACATATGCCGGATACAGTGTTGGTACGCATAATGCACTACATACCGCTGCACGCCTGCACATGTCTCATATGGTGGGTGTGGCATTCCCAGCACCGACATGTGTGCAGGAATGTGTGCCCATGTATGCCACATATCGGGGGGACTATGTCCCACATGCCACACATCCCTGTACACCATAGTAGAGATCTGTACATACCTCAGTGTGGGGTGCATGGATGTGGATGGTGCAGTACATGCAACACGTCGTCTCTCCGTGTATACATGTGTGGTCACCACCATGTGTGTGTGTGTCAACATGTTGGTATGTCTGCTGCCTGGTGTGAGGGTGTATGCAGATATACTGTTGTGAACGGACACTAACCACACAGGGTGACCATCCCGTCCTGGTGCTGCATTGCACAACCCTGTCGATGCCATAGGTGTGAGCCATACTGGCCACCTGTGCAAGTCCGCCCCCTGTGACATGGCGTGTGGGTGCATTGTATTGTGAGGGTGCTGACCACACAGGCAGGTGTCCCCATCTGCACACTATGGGGTGTGCGCCATAGTGGTGTACACCCCGCGATTGTGGCCATATTCCTGTACTGGTACAGTGTCCTACTGCTGCACAGCGTGCACCACAGCTGACAGGTGACACCTAAGGTCAGTGAGCAGCACGCTGTGTACGACACCTGCACAATGTCACCATACCTGTACTGTGTCCTGCCATGTATGTGATGTCTCTGTCCACTGTAGCCTGTGGCACCGACCACAGGCGTCAGGTGCAGTATATGTGTGGACATGTGTGTCATGTACTGTGTAAACAACGTTAAACTATGTCTGGCTCTGTACATTCTGCTCTTCATATTTTCCCTTAGAACTTCTCTACTTGCAATCTAAACTGTCTATTCTCTATCACAAAAGCTCAGCACTTGCTCCTAAAGCATTCTTACATAGGTAAGGTCCATATATACTAAACAAAGTACTACATTAGCCTAGAATCCCCTTGAGTACCCATTCCCCTATAGGTCCCTTCTGACTCAGTTACACAGCAAATGCTTTCACGTTTTCTAGCATGTCGAAGGGTCAATTGCTAGCGTCCTCTCCTGTTCAGCTGGTGAATCTGGGCATCCTGAGGCAATGTTACAATTGCCTCATGTACACAGACAACCCACACCTTCCCCCACAAAACACAAATACATGTGAGAGATGCAACTATATAGCCAAACTGGAGGCTGGGCTCTCTCAACTCAGGACCGGCAAGACCAGACAGGAGGAGAAGGACACCACGCACACCACAAACCCAGTTTCACATAGAACTATCACAACTGCAAAACAAACACATAAACAGCCAAAGTCATACTCAGAGGCACTGTTCAAACATATACCAAACCTACAGAGGCCTCCAAAGCAGACACCCAAGCAACCGCCTCCTCAAGACATAGGACATGCAACACATAGTTCTCAAAGTCAGTGTGCTAAACAGTCACAGCCCTTAAGGCCACACACAATGCCAGACACACTTGTTATAGGTGACGCCATAGTCAGACACACTGACGTCCCACCCACCAGGCTGAACAAGGAAGTGATCACAGTAGGCTGCCTGTTGGGCGGTAGAATCTGCCACATAACACAAGCACTCAGGTCACTACGCAGCATATGCAAGTATGACACAGTCATTGTTCATGCCGGTGTGAACGACCTGAGACATACCTCCCTGGACTACATGAAAAGAGACATAGAGGGGCTCCCAGATTATGTAGCTCAGGCCGGTATGACCCTGACCATGAGCAGAATCCTACCCTCACCGAGAATGATGCCACAATACAGAGTCGGAATGATCAGCTTTAATAATTGGCTTAATTACTGGTGTCAGTCTAAGGGGGTCCAATGTCTGTTTGCCTGGGATGACATGCTTGACAAGCCACGCTGCTTCGCAGGGGACGGCTTGCACCTGTCACCCCTGTGCTTCCAGATATTGGCAAAGGCTCCTGCCACCCCCATAGTGCCTTTTTCCGGCAAGGCTCAAATGATAAACCTACCACCCTAGAAAACAAACCTGGAAAGAACTAAGGGTAATACTGCTCAATGCCAGAAGCCTAAACCTCAAGTTGCACACCCTCAAAGCCCTCCACAGTATGGAGAACATCGATGTCTGTGCTGTGACTGAAACCTGCTTCAAGGCTCCTGAGAGCACCCCAGCACTATCAGGTTATACCTCATATCATGCATTCCGGCCCCAAATCCGGACCGAACCACAAAAGGAGGGGGAGTCTCCATATGCATAAAGGATACCCACACCTCCAGGTTAGTGGCAACGCACATAGTAGCGGAGACCATCCAGGTGCAATTAACCATAGGTAGAACTGCCCTACAGTTTGTAGCATGCTACAGACCACCCTCTCAAACTCAGGATACCCACTCAGCCTTCCTGAAGACACTGGAGAGTATGAATGTCTCTCCAAACACCATCATATTGGGTGACATCAACTACCCAAACATAGACCGGGAACATTACCCAAGACCCAACACCCTAGCCCAAAGGTTCCTGGAGTTCATACACCCAAATGCTATGGAACAACTTGTCACCATACCCACAAGAGGAGGAACTATACTAGATCTGATCATCACACATGGGGATGACATGCTCCACACCGGATGTATATCCCTCATCGGTGAGATCAGACCATAAATTAATCTCACTGGAGATCCACATCCCGCCCCCAACCCCAGCAAAGGAGACCACGGTGAAGAACTTCTCAAAAGCAAACGTGACACTTCTTAAGACTGGAGTGGTACCCTTCAAGGCCTCCGAGTCAGTGGAAAACACAACCCACGCTGCTGAAACCCTTACAAATGCCCTCTATGAGCACCTCCAGGAATGTATGGATCAAGCAATCCCTAATAACATCAGGACCCTTTCCACCAAAGGCAGGCGCACGGTCTGGTGGACCCCAGCCACAAACAAACTGTACAACAAGAGGGGAAAGCTACTACATGACAGAGCGAAATCCCTAACAGGGAAGGCATCTCTGATCAATACTAGCATTAAAATACGATCACTCGTACAATCATCCAAGGCCACCTGTGGGAGAGGACTCGCGAAAGACACAAAAGACAACCATAAGGCCTTCTGTAGCTATGGTAGAAACATGGGTGGAAGCTCACAGTTATGCTCGGAATGAGTCCAGAATGGTGCAATGATCACTGAACCCAAAGACATTGCCAACATACTGGCAGACAGGTTCCATGCATATTTCTCCCCTCCCTCCCCCCCAAGAGGGGAGATATCTATCCCACCAGAGTCTAGCCTCCCAAACATCTCAGATGCCCAGGTGAGAGCTGCTCTCTCTAAAGCGGAAATCACAGCATCAATGGGACCGGACGGTGTCCCCAGCTGTGTGCTACACGACCTCAATGAGGACCTAAACCCGCACATAAGGCTGCTGTTTAATCTCAGCCTTACTACAGGACACGTACCCAAAGAATGGCGTACGGCAACTGTGGTCCCACTCCACAAAGGTGGTGCTTCTATGGACCCTGGACATTACCGCCCTATAAGCTTGACAAGCCTTGTCTGCAAAGCTATGGAGGGGATCATAATGGAGCTCATAAATGAAGACATTGGGGACCTACATACACTGGATCATACCCAAGTCGGCTTTGTCAAGGGCAGATCCTGCCTCTTGAACCTGGTCGACCTTTTCGGAAGAGTCACTAAGGCCACTGATGAGGGTAAGGCAGTTCACACAGCCTACCTTGACTTAGCAAAAGCGTTCGACACAATACCCCAAGCGGGCATCATAGAAAAGCTCACCAGCGTAGATGTAGATCCATATGTCACAAGATGGGTTGCAAACCGGCTCAAGGACAGAACCCACAGGGTTAGAGTTCTTGGTGCCATGTCAGACTCTAAGCCGGTCACGAGCGGTGTCCCACAGGGCTCAGTCCTGGGCCCCCTCTTGTTCGGCATTTATTTGTCTGACATGCAGGCAAACATAGGGGGGATTGTGGCTGACAAAGTATGCAGATGTCTGCAAACTGGGCACCATAATCGACACCCCATCAGACACAGACATCCACCAGAGGTCTCATAGAAATGGATAACTGGTGCCAGAGCCATGGCCTTAAGCTACATGCCAAGAAAGGTATAGTCATACCCTTTGGGAAAAACAAGGTAACCCCTAGTTACCACATAGGTGGTAATCCATTAAACACGGAAGACGTTATCAGGGACCTGGGGACCCAACTTGTCAGTAACCTCTCTTTTGATACCCAAATTGCCAATGTGGTTGGGAAGACTGTCTACATTGCCCACCTGATCATGAAGGGATTCACATCCAGATCAGGGGAGGTCAGTGTACCCCTGTACTCTTCACTTATCAGACCAATGATTGAGTACAACGCCCCATTCGTAATGTACCTAGCCCGACACTTGCAGCAGTTGGACCGACCCCAAACATTCCCCACCAATAGGATAAAGGGGCTCAAACATATGTCACACGCTGCCCGACTGAAGAAACTCTGGCGCTATACAGTCACATACCGTCTGCTCCGAGGTGATCTGTGCCTGACATACAAGGCCATGTCCAACCCGGAATTAATGGACATGCTCCACCTCATAAGATCCAAATCAACCAGAACCACGAGAGCAAGAGACACAAACCTCAACACGGATATAAATAGGATGTGCTGGAGGGACAGGTTCATTACCCAGCGACTCCCTACACTATGGAACAGCATCCCAGTCCTTGTGAGGCAGAGCCCCTCACTGACTCTGTTCAGGAAGAAGCTGGACGAGTGGATGGGAGATCGTAGGTATACCCCGGGAATCAGCTCTGTGTCACTGCTGGACAGAGGCTCAGCAAACTAATGGGTATGGTATCCTCATCCTAAAGGGTGGTGAAAGCCACACACACTCTGGCTAGGCTTATACATGCCCTAGGGCAGATAGCCTAGTATGTACCTATGCACCTATGAACCTATGTAGGTGTCCAGGCAGGATGCGGGTACATGTGGTATGCTGATATTGCCAGATGTGCCTGTGGGTAATCCACAGCTACACATGGGGGACCGATAACAGTGCTCCCTGTAGGCACATGCGAGTACACCATAGGTGGGATACAGGTTGTCAAAACCAACATGGTGCTACACATGTCACCGTCACACATACCGTGAACACAGCTCAATGCATGCTGCACCTGCACTACATGGTATGTCTGCTGCATGTTGACAGTACACAACCCACATCACATACGCAGCAGTCGGTTTTCATACACAACCACTGCAACATACACATCACACGCTATGCTTACACAGGTATCACATACACCTCTCACTATCTTGTCCACCCTGTGCATCAGAATATATTCGCATAACCCTGCACCGATGGTGTGGATGACAGGGATGTGGCAGATGCTTCATCATATGCACAGGGTGATATGTCTGCCAGGGGCATGGGCTGCACCAATGGATGACATCATGTGTGTGTGTAAGGGCCGGTGAGTTTACTGGGCATGACTGTGCAGAATGCATGTGGATGTGGTGGAGCCCTACAGTTGTGTCTGCCATGTGTGGGTATGTGTGTACATGGTTCAGCCATATGTGATGCCTACACGGGGTAAAATTGGCAGCCCCAGACTGTACAGTGCAGGTTATATGGCTCACTGTGTCCGTCTGCGGCCACATGACCCATGCCTGCCTGGGGTCGCACGGGCACTACTGGGTGGAGGTATAGAGTGGCTACTGTCTGATGACACATGTCCGCTGGAACTGTGTCCACGCTGGGACCGGCCAGGGCCATGTCCATGTGGCCTGCTGTGTCCTGGTGTGGACGGTGTAGCACCAGCTGCACTGCTGCTGCAACCGGCACTGTGTGAGTGGGCATGATAGGTGGCACGCACATGTCGACCTACACTAGCTGGTGTTGCTGGCCTACGCCCACGTGTCCTACGCCTCACCCTTACCAGGTGTTCCAGCACAGACAGCTCACGCTCGCGGATTGCCATGCCTCGGTCGAGGATTCCAACCATTTCACCTAATCGCCTATCCAGTACATTAGCAATCTGCTGTTGAGCATTCACCAATGACTGGATGTTGTCATTTAGGGAACGGATTGCAACCCTCTGCAGCCTCTGCCCTTCTTGGTTCTGCCGTTCTGCACATGCCTGTGCCGCCATTACAGTCTGGAACATGCGTCTGGTGATACCAGCTGCTGCGCCCTGTACAGCAGGTCATGTCTGCCAGAAGTCCTCCTACGAGCAGCACCAACCACATGCCTGTGTGGCACATCACCAGTCATTACACTGGCAACATGGTGTGTAGGTGCACCTTCTGTAGCCACCACACATTCCTGCTCCATGCCAACAGACGCTGACTGTCCTTCCTCTATGGGCAACGGTGATGTGGTATGTGTCGGCAGCAGAACCGTATGCGGGGATGAGGGGGACATAGGTGGGATGGTACCCAATGGCACAGCTTCTGCCCCTGACAACCCTGCCTGTACCTCATGCATATGATCATCACCGCTAGTATCTGTGGGGACACTAACATCAGATGGACCACAGGAGGGGAACGCACCTACACCACCTGTGAATACAAAGACATACTGTAAGGTACATTACACACACGCAGACACACACACATGCAGACACATGCAGACACACACACACAGACACACACAGACACACAGACACACACGCAGACACACGCAGACATGCAGACACACGCAGACACACACACACATGCAGACACACACACGCAGACACACACACACGCAGACACACACACACACACACACACACACACACACACACGCAGACACACCATGCATGTGATATTGCAGATGGCATGCAGCATTCCCACACCACAGCACAGGGAATGCAGCCAAGACATTAATAGTGTTAGTATGCATACCACCCTGGGGTGCACACTACATCAAGCAGGTGTCATATCAGTAGGCATGCAGTACCCACAATCATGGTAGTTTGCATGCATCACCGTGATACACCATGTGGCCACAGACAGGTTAACAGTACACATGGCTGACGTTACCTTGACATGTAATCCACCGACATGTGCAGTAACATGTGGACATGTGTGACAATGGTGTCCCGCCACATGCACCGCATCATAATGGGCTTCACAGTGCAGTGTTGTGTGTACAGCCTACAGATAGAATGCATGTTTAGCAAATATGTATGTGCAGGTGTGGTTAGTGTGAGCCATGTACATAGCTATACAGTGGGGAGTACAGGCACTGTGCCACTGCATGGCAACAGGACGCATGTATGTTGCTGTGTGATGCATAACATGGACGCATTGCATTGCCATGACTGCAACACAGTCATGCTGTTCCACAGCACGTATATGGTAGATATCGGTGGCACCTCCGGTGGCTGCAGACAGGCATTCCGGTTGTCTGGTGTACCACATCAAATGTACAGGTGGTCCACTATGGCTATGATCGCACTATGTGTGGACAATGTGCAACGGTGTCTATCCACATCAGACGTACTGTGTGGCAACATGCCTGTGGCTATCACCCATGGCCATGTGTGACTGGGTCTTGGACAATTGTGTGTGATGGGCATCGTGTACACATTCCTGTGGTGTCCCATGTGGCATACACCCATACATGTCGGAGGTGTCACAATCCAGAGGGCTATGCAGACAACAGTGTGGATGTTTGCTATGTCGGGTGTGGGTCATGTGATGGTGTGACAATATTGCAGACAGAACACCACGGGTGTGAGACATGTCGGGTGGTGTCACAATGTGTGCACACAATGCAGGGGCATATGTCACATTGGTGACACCTGTGTGCTGCCCAGATCACTGCTCACTGTGTGGTACTGTGTGCGTACCACGGATGGTGTTCCAATGCATACTACATATGCATCCATTGTAGAACACCTCCACCGTTGTATGCATAGCTGACCTCACATATCACACTGACAGGTACTGTGGTTTCATGCCGGTGTATAATAACGGTTGTATCTACTGCGCACGGGTGGCATGTGTGTGTCTGGTGGTGCAACCTGTATACCGTGACTGGAACAAAACCCAGGTGTGCATGTTATACCTGGCCACATGGCAAATAACTCTACACTGTAACATGCCTGTTACTAACAACAGTCTCACCTGCAACGGACCCATGTCTGTGCGACACGCCAGAGGTACCTGTATAGGGGCGACACAACAGTATAAACATTATCCATGACTGTATGAGAGCCACAGTTTGCACTGTGCATGTCACATCATGTACCTGTGTGATAGCATGTGGTATGCACACGTCTGCAAACACAACGTAGCATACTGTAGTATGTGGCTTGTGTGCCCATATACCTGGCATGTGTTGTTACTTTACATGATATGATGTACAGTGACACCTACACCTACAGTGGATATCATACTCATAGGCACGACTGACTTACCAGGCAGCTCCAGGCTCATTGGTTGGGAGACACCCACCTCCACGATGGCGGCTAGTGTTTCTGCATGCTGTTCCCTGGGTGTCCCCAGACTGGCCAGGAGCTCCTCTGTGTGTGTGAGTGGGGGCTGGGTTGGTGGCCCACCACCTGTTCCACCTTGTTCTCTGGCGATTGCGGCGGCGCGCTGTTTCACGTGCAGTATGAGGTCCGTGCAGTGTCGGTGTACCTGCTGGTAGGTGCGGCTGTTGCCACCCATGTCATTCACCCTCCTGCGCATATCCTGCCACAGGTCATCCTGCTGCTGCGCTTGCTGTGGAACATGGCTGAATAGCAAGTCATAGTTGTCATGGAGCAACAGTATGATTACTTCATCCTCCTGGTGGCTGAAGGCTGGCAGTCGTGAACGAGGCATCATCTGTAAGACATAATGATGGTGACAGGTCACATTCACACTGACGTACTGGCATACCGCTGAACATACATTGCTATGACATGTACGACATCTGCACAGTAATCTCTGAGACGCATCATGACACTGACACAGCTGACGTGTTGCTGTCACACCTGTCACACCATTATGCAGTGGGTATCATATCATATCTCTGTGTCAACTCATCACACTGTACACACCCCATGTAGATGGTAACCTGCTGTGGACATGTGTACCTGCCTGCACCTGTGTTCATACCAATCAGCACGTGGCCCGATGTGTGCACAGTTCTAATGTTCACCTGGATGCTGTGTATATGTCACGTAGCATCACAGACGCAGCCATTATGGACGTCAGCGGTGGCAATGCACACATACACATGGACACCTGTACATGCATGTGTTGTGCCATATACATCTACTCATCACTGTACGGGTGTTGGACAACCTGCCACGGCTCGCCTGTATTGCACATGTGATACACATGGGACACTGTCTAATCATATGACATTAGCAGGGATGGTCATACATAGCATGTGCGCGTGCACGTTGCACACGCTGACACACAGCACTTGTGACACCACAAGGTGCATCAGTGCCACATTACTGATCTGGTCAGTTGATAGTGCAAGTGCCATGTGGCCACCGCACCATGTATGACTGTGATGGCACGTGCGGCCTTTCTGGACAGGGCTGCATGGTATGGCAGGGTATATCACATACATGGCAGAGGGATGTGTCCCGCCTGTGGGATACCAGTATTGAGAGGGTGGCTGTCCATTCCATATGTCATTTCTATGGGTATATGGACATGTCGCATGTCCATCACCATGGTGTGGACGATGGCCTTCTGCAAGGTAGGCAGCATGCTACCTGGTGGGGGTGTGTATGGTGCATGCTGGCATCGCACATCCATGCATACACATTACCCCTGACAGGTGCTATGTGCTGTGATATTGTTCAACACAGTGCTGTATGTGCCCGCACGGTGATATCCTGTGCACATGGATGGTACCCCGGCCTGACATGGGTACCACATATGTCTACATCCAGTGCCTGCTGTCACCACCATGTTGCCGGGTGCACTGCACAGCACCATCCCTTCCACAGTGACCATGGTGTTGAGCACAGCCTAGGTATTCATTTATGGGGACGGGGATGTTCGCATAGCGGGGACACTGCTGGTATCATCCATCAGACCATACAAGTATGACGCACACCTCACACACACAGCCCATTCAGTATGTTGTTCGCAACACTGACACAGCTATACTGCTAGGCCAGGGCCATTCCCAGCCGTACATACACAGATGCATAACACGTCTGTCTGTGGCATGGGCTACAATGACGGTGGGGTTCAACACATACCGTGTTCGACTGTGGCTGGCGCTGATGTTCTGTGCACATGTCAACACAGTAACCCTGTTCTACTGTAGCCAGCGGTGATGTGCTGTGCACATGTCAATGCTGCACATTGTGTTGATGTCTGTCTGTCAACAGGCCAGTGGTGGAACACACAAGGGTATTTGTAATCAAATATGCATGCCACCCTGTACAGCTGTACTGCTAACATCTCAGGTGCTAATGTGTCATGGACATGCACACCTTACCCGGAAAGGTGATAGTGGATTGCCAGCCATACCCATCACCTCTTGTGGGTTGCTATTATCCAACACCCTATTTGTAGTGTATGTTCAGGCTATGCACCTGTGCAGGACATGTGGGCATGTAATGCGCTACTGCGTACCTTTGCACCCATTGCACAGCATGTCACACAGGTACACTGGCAGCCATAAACATCACAGCTTGATGAAGGTACGACAGGTGTTGTACACACGTAACACATGTCCTGTGGGACATGGTCGTATGTACAGGCATGTCCGACAGTCACGTACCAGTGCTACTCCTATATGACGGATATGCCGTACATGTGGCAATACAGCAACTGTCACATGTACTCGTGCAATGCCCCCCTACAAACATGGAGCGGTACTGCCTGTGGGGGATGTGCTTCTGCATCCATGCTGTGCCCATAGCTGTCAGTTGTACATCATTACGTGCAACGTACCTCATTTTGTGTTCTAACGGGTGCATGTTCATCACGGCTCCACATTGGTTGGGTCTGTCACACAGTCATTGTTGTACATGGTTTACATGTCAGCAGCCATGGCTTACTATATGTGAATCAATGTACTTCATCGTGATACCATAATTATACATTAGAGCAGCGTATTCCAGCCATCATATAACCTTCCCAGATGACACTGTTAGCCAGCCAGTAGTAGGTGTTCCACCATCTGCACATTAGTCACACAGTACGAGGGCTACTTTTACCCATTCTGGGGACAGGGTTCTGACAGCTGTGGATGGGTGTGATGCTGTCGACAACAATGACTGCACCTGACGGTCACGTTTGGATGGGTAACATTCACAACACACACCTACCTTCACGTAGTACCACATCATCTACAACAATGGACATTCCTGCCAGAACAATGTATGCAGTATGTCTGTATGACCACTGTAGGCACCACTGGTGGCCCCCAGCATGGCAACCGACAGCACCAGTGTATATCCCGCAGACTCATGGGTTACACCATTCACAACGCACCAGTCACGGATGACCCTGTTGTGGATCACATAGCAGTTCCACACATCATGTTACACAAGGCATCATGCACTGAGATGTTGCGGACGGGTGAACAGCTCTGCAACTCAACATACGCACACATGACACATCACCTGGTACAATATATCTCTCATACAACATGTTATTGTGACTGCCCTGTGATGGCAATACACAGACTACGTGTACTGGGACATGCAATGGCTCACCGGTGTTATAGCCCTCTGGGTGTGTGTCTAGCCAAGTGTACAGTAGGCAGTGGTCTGGACACAGGGACACTGTACATTGACCTACTGTGTCACTGCAACTGTTGCCTATGCTCCTACTGTTATTGTACAGGCATGTGGTATCCGACCGCTATGACAGTCCTGGTTGACCACAATGCTGTGGCACTCATGACCTGCAGCCATCGGCCTGGGGTGTGGAGCACACATGTACATCTTCACATGCTATACTGCCTCTGTGGCAGTTTTACATAACCGTCTCCAGCAGGGCTGTAACAGGCAGGCACGGCATGGGGTCATGTGGGACAATGCTTGCATCTTCCACTGTGCTGGCCACAAGTGAGGCACACACACTATTGCACCACTCACATATCTCTGTGGTGACTGGGACCTGCCTCCATGCTCTGCGCAGCACGCCTGCGAGTACAGATTGTACACGGATCGTACCTCCCAGGCACATACCTGGACTGGAACACCCACAGGTGAGGGGTTCACACATCACACAGTGTTTTGCACACATCCTGGATAGTTGCCTAACACAATGCATCATAGGTGCTCCATGTGCAGATACCCGTGTTTGTGACCGCTATACACATTGTAACATGCGACAGAGTCGACATTGTACACCACAGGTTACATACCGTCTGTGTTGTTATACTGTACATTGGGCCTCAGACAGCTAATACTGCCATGTGCTGACAGCAACCCACACTTCCCTGGAATAGACACCCATGTACCTACACATGCTTGAGTCATGCACTCCGCTCAGCTGGATGACACATTACACAACACATACCATACCTACACTACCCTTAGCATGCACAATACCTCCATGTGACTGGTGTGACACCTGGGGTTATCCCCTTGGTGGATTAAACACATATGCTACACGGCCCTGCTAGCCACACCCTGGAAACACACCCATCGCAGCATACACGGAACATGTGTACTACAACCAGTACTACTGACGTCTGCTGACAGCAGTTGTTAATGGCATGACACCCCAGCAGATGGACAGTGCACATACATATGCTGACACATATCACAGTGCGCTTCCGTAGCATGTACACAATTGCAGAACACATGCTATTCCACACAGAGACATGGCAGTACTGACCTGTTCACAGACGCCACTGTGGTGGTCATGTTCCATGCACATATGATGTACAACCACATGTGCAGGCTGTTGCACAGTGGTGTACATTCACATGCGTGGGCTGCATCACTTGTCAGCCATGGTGGGTCCTCGAGGTCCATCATCACATACTCCAAGGCTAGCTACCTAAACATGACTGCCGCACATTGCGGTGTAGGGCCTCAGGCATTGTGGTGGTATGTCTGTATTGTTTGGCTACATCCACATCTGATGTCACATACAATAGTCACCCAGGCCTTGCAGACCGAGCTAATGTTGGCAACGTGCCAGGTGATGGCGTACTTACTGACAATACACCCTCTCACTCACTACAGGGTCGCAATCCGTACATGGACATCGTAATGTCCCTGTGGATATGTACACGGTACTGACATGCACACGATATGTCCTGGGATGCTGGCCCGATGTCACCTTCCGATGTCCCTGGCTGTAATGTCCCACCAACCTGTTCGGTATATGTCTCCACACCAGGCCACTATATTCACTGCTAGCCTGTTGTCGGACATTGTGTACCCTGACCGCGACAGTGGCATTTCGCACAACCCACGGGTGGCACTGCATTGCACGTGTGGGACTGTAGTCATACACCCATGACTGGACCATTCTGCATGGCAATGGGGCACATCCTCACAAACATGATTCCCACACACATTGATGGCCTCCAGGCCTTTCCTAGCACCCGTGTTGGGCTTGTGTATGCCACAGCATGGCACATACACATGCTGGCCACCTGTCATACCGTTGCATGGGCGGTTGAGGGGGTACGGAGGCCGACACGTCAGACGTTGTCCTCACATTGCCCTTCAGCACCATTCCACATTCTGGTAATGGCAACTTACACATCCACCTGCACATAATACCCTGTGTCTCAGGATGTTATGCTATGTGGCTCATGGACAGGACACACAGTGGTGCGAGCATACCATAGTATCTACTACATGTCAGGTACATATGGCATTATACAGTCCTCAGTCATGGGGCCCCTCATGTTCACTATATGCTTACATACAGAACATGCTGTCACAGAGTACTGTCCATGCCTAGATATCCCACGCCTACATACCAAGCACCATTATTGCTCCACCAGCTCATACCGATACCAACCATATGGGTGTCAGTGTAGCGGGTACATCATATGAGTATCATGGCATCAGGATGCATGACACATGGTGCATGCACATCACCTTTGCATAACAACATCCACCCACTGACTATCACATGGGTACTGGTCCCGTACATACATATCACATTTTACATGGTTGCTGTACACACATATGCCACACACAGTCCTGGGGTTACTGTATTCCACTGTGGCATGGATACCCTTCTGCAAGGCCACACCTATCTGTACTGTGTGTGATGCTGGTACATAGGCAGCCATTGTACCTCTGACATACACACATCTACACACAGTCAAGTGTACACTACCACATTTATGGTGTACCTTCAACAACAGCTACAGCTTCACATGGCACAACATTGTCATGCCACGATGTTTACCAGGCTCAGACGGTTTACATATGCGGCTGACATACGGACGACACATCTGTACACATCCGCATACCACATACTCAGGGGTGTCTTCTGCTCTGACACGGCCCATGTCCTCCACATTACTGATGCATATACTCCTCATACATGACATCTGCGGTGGGCAGTATGAACGGACTGCTCCTGGATATGTGCACACACGCCACACTGCATGGGCTGGGCTTCTGTGTTACTTCCACAAACACAACACACACCATGCTGTGGAACATAGGTCCTGTGCACATCCTGCAGGGACACACAGTAGCACTGTTCATGTGATACCTCCCTTGCTGTTTGAGTGACACGTAGTCCTGGTACCACCACAGCAGCGGTACTGTGAAGACGTGCAGTTGACACCCGCCTCTGCTGTTCCCAGGACACTACCATGGGGAGGTGACACTACTGTGTACACTGCACATGTGTTTACACACGGACCTGCCAGACTGCATTGTTGCCCACTGTGCACCTGTGCAGCTGCAACAGGTCCTTTGGGCATGGTTACATGGTGTCCCTTCCATTTCGGCTAGCTATCATGCTACTACTCTGTCCCATACCTACAGGCCATATGTATCCTGTTATTGTACATACCAATAGGCGATACCTGTGTTATGCATGATATGCCTGTGATACTGTGTATGATATCTGTCATATCCACCTAGACAGCTTTACATTACACATATTTCACATAGTATCCCCTAATGCAGGGCATACTTGCACTTCGGCCGCACCTTACGTATGACATCAACGGTATCTGCCCATACACATGCGTGCTGTGACAGTATACATACATGTCCTATCCCCTGCTATGGCACTTCCTTGTTGGACATCCACTGCCAGCAACGGCGTGTGGTATGGCATTGTTCTCTCTAATGCCCCCCTGTGGCATCCCTTGTGGTGTCTCTGCTGTGTACATGATGTCCCACTGCTGTACACACGGTGTCCGCAAGCGTTGGTATGCTCAGCAGGATATCACTACATAACTACCTTTCACCACTTTCTGCATTACGGACAAGTGTAATTAATTACAACCATCATTCACATACAGTACAGCTTCGTCATACACATCATGCGTTACACAACTGTACATATCGTGTGTTCTACATACCTTGTCGGTGTTTCGTTCCGAGTTCGTTCAGTGTATCGTTTTTCCGTTATCTTTCGCTTTCAATTGTACACTGCTGGTTCGGTATGAGCATACAGTTTGAATATCCTGAGAGTCATCCTTATATCCGTCGATACCTGCAACATGTGAATTCATCCCACCAATTGCTGTTCCTCGGTGAGTAATTACGTGCATATCACCTGTGCATCTACTCCATTCAGAAATTACGCGTCGATACTTGGGTATAATTGGATTCCTCACCTGGGAGTTGGCTATTTGCCCTACTTTTGTGGAGATGGTCTGTATTGTGTTATGTTATGTGTAAGTGCAACCGCTATGCATGGCGACAGGTATATTTCGAAGTAATGTTACCCGTGGATTGTGTGTGTAGGGTGTAGTCTTTGGTTCGACATGTGGGTGTCCCTGTCCTGATGACGAATGATAACGGAGTATTGCATTCCAAACTGTAACATGGCTGTTGTATTCCTTTATACAATGCATGCAAGTATGCATCCGCCTTTAATTGTGTCTCCCACGCGAGATGTTGTGGTTATGCAGATGTCATTGACTGACTGTATGTTTGTGCTGCTATTACGGTTTGTATTCCTTTAATATCTATGGTGGGGGATATCGGTGGTTGTACGTGACGGATACGGGTTGTGGGCCTTGCATCTCTACATAGACAGTATAGTTGTCTGTGTGCTCCATCCCTACCTGGAGAGTTAACAGTTAATAGTCTTTTGTTATGGGAGTGTAGCTTGGGCTGTTGTTAATTGGTTCCAATATCGTCTGCAGGTGGCCTTGCTGCATGTATAACCCTGTAACTTCTGTGGTATATCAGCGGCTATGTCTACATGCGTAATTACGTGCATATCACCTGTGCATGTACTCCATTCGGTAATTACGCGTCGATACTGGGGTATAATTGGATTATCTGCCTGGCCATTGGATATTCGCCCTACCTTCGTGGGGATGGTCTGTATTGTCTTATGTTATGTGTGACTGCATCTGCTATGCATGGGAACTAGTATGGTCTGCATTCATGTCACCCATGGATTGTGTGTGACAGGTGTAGTATTTGTTTCAACAAGTGGGTGTACCTGTCCTGCCGACGTATAATAATGGAGTATTGCATTCAAAACTGTAACTAGGCTATTGTTTGCATTTCTACAACACATGCAATTATGCAGCCGCCTTTAATTGTGTCCCCCACGCGATATGTTGTGGTTATGCAGATGTCATTGACCGACTGTATGTTTGTGCTGCTGTTACAGTTTGTATTCCTTTATTATGTACAGTGGGGGATGTCGGTGGTTGTACGTCACAGATACGGTTTGTGGGCCTTGCATCTCTACATAACCAGCATAGTTGTCTGTGTGCTTCGTCCCTACTTGGAGAGTTGACAGTTAATTGTCTTTTGTTATGGGATTGTAGGTTGGGCTGTTGTCATGTGGTGTCGGGATCGCCTGCGGGTGAGCTTGATGCATGTATACCTCAGTAACATCTGTGGTATATCAGCGGTTGTGTGTACGTGACAACTATCCCTTGTCATTCTGTCGCAGATATTTGCAGTCATTGTGGTCCTGTTGTTGGGATAGCCTGTTTGCCAGTGGTTGCCACATATTCAGATGGGAATTGATTGTTTGACACATGTAGAACACACAGCGGTGTTTACGGGCCGACACGTGGCCACGGTCAGTACTGGGGTAGCACATACGTATTTCCACAGTACATACCTATTGCTGTGTGACTTTGCTGACGTATCTTATTGCAATTAACATATCGGTGTCATACATACAGACATGACTATTACATACGTCCTTTCCATTTCATATGGGGTATATTCCTGTGCTACCATCTGGGACATATTCACTTTGTATCGTTCTATGTAGCGACACACCTAGCCAGGGTGGGGCTGTCACTACTACTTTGGGACTAGTAGTGTATTTATGCCTGAGGCTAGTTTACCATATGCCTACACCTAATATTCCGCTCTGCCTCTAATGTGGCACCAACATACACATGTTGCAGACACACACACATTACACTCACACAGCAACGCACATGGCACCCTCACCGCACACGTACACATCCTACGGCACTCACGGGGATGGTTGCACACAGTACCTACGTGGACCGCAACACCGGCGGCGGTGTCTACCTCTCCCTTCATATCATCATACTATTACACGCGCATGTACTGTTACAGTACTGTGGTCTGGCAATCTTTCTGCCTCGCGGTTGTGCATATCGCTATGTTACCCGTTCCATGGTTGGCGGTATCCTCTTATGTTGAACCTCCCGGATGTTCAAGTTGTCGTTTCACTATGTATACTATGTACAGATATCGCAGGTCACATCTCAGTCACCTTATATCCCTCTAATTCCCTGTCTTAACTGTAGTATATATATGTATATGTGTACATATATTTCTATATCGATAGAATTATATCTATCTACATATATATATATATATATATATATATATATATATGTGTATATATATATATATATATATATATATATATATATATATATATATATATATATACACATATATATATATATATATATATATATATATATATATATTTATATGTATACATCTTGCGTAACGTGGCAGGCATACAGCAGCCCAAGCATGCTGTAGGACCCGATACTGTTCAGGTGTTGGCGTTACATGGTCCACTGGGTGTTGGCTGTACAGTATTTGGGGCTGCCTATGTTGGAGTCACACATGAGGCCACCCATACAGTACACTTTACAGGTGGTCATGTTTGTGTGCCGTCCATTTCACTGTGTGTGCAGGTAGGGAGGTGTCAGTCCATGGGGCCTACGCTGTCAGAGTATGTGCTATACGTTCCCTCTTTGCCAAGGCATAGGCATATTGGCACGCCCGCCTGCCTACTGGGGCTGGCACAGTGTGTTCCTGGTCTGGAACCCTCTGTGCCTGGACTGGCCTTAGCAGTTGTGGTGGGCTTTGTGGCCCTTCCCCATTATGTCCCTGCAGCAGCTGCTTCCGCAGGATCATATTATGTAGCATGGCACATACTATGAATATGTGGGCACATGTGCCTGGAGAGTACTGCAAGGCTCCACCAGATGTATCCAAGCACTGGAACCGTGATTTCAGCATCCCAAACACACGCTCTATGATTATTCTGGTTTGTGCGTGTGCCTCATTATGGCGTTCTTGCATGTGTGTGTGTGCATTTCTGATGGGAGTCATCATCCACAGCTCCAGTGCATAGCCAGCATCCCCACGAGATGGCCTTGTGGGATGTCCCCTGGCAAATACCTGATACAGCTGTGAGGCATGCCAGATATGGGAGTCGTGGTAGCTTCCAGGGCTGCCAGCACACACATCCATGATAATGCCCTGAGCATTGCACACGACCTGGCAATTTATGGAGGGGAATCCCTTGTGGTTTATGTAGCATCTACCCTGCTCGCCAGGTGGTGACTTGATTTGTATGTGCGCACAGTCTATCGCACTCCAGTACCTCCAGGTATTGTGCCACACGGTGGAAGTGGCGCATATTGCTAGCCAAATCCTCCTGAGATCTGGGGAAGTATATATGCTCATTGGCATGTGGTAACATGGCATCCAGGAACTGGTGTAGTACCCTGGATGCTGATGCCTGTGAGATGCCCATTATATCTCCAGTTGGCCTTTGGAAGGTACCTGTGGCCAGTATTCGCAAGCTTACACATACCTTTGTGTCCACTGGGATGGGTTCCCCTCTGTTGTTTCTTGTTCTCAGGCGTGGCCGGCACAGCTCCACTATTTGCTGTAATGTGTCCCTGTCCACCCTGTAATGCTCTACTATCTCCAGGTCTTGTAGCCCCTGGTAGGTTACCCTTGGTCTGAACACTCTCCTTCTCCTCCGAGGCCTACGGTGGTTGTCGGCACCCTCCTCAACAACACTGTCTGTCTCTAACACATGCTGATGGATCACAGCCACGGCAGCACCCAACATGTACATTTTAAAAGTTCCCCGTGTGTTTACACCTATGGTGCGGCGTTTGGGAATACATGGCTGTGTGTTGTGTGCATTCACACTTTATACTATTGTGCTGTGCACACCGATGATGTCATAGGGTGTGTTTGTACGGCCGTATCTGGGGGTTATCTTACGTGTTTTACCGATGGAACTACAACGCTGTTGCCTTTGGTGTTGCATTACTCTTGCCTGCCATGGATTACCTTTCAACCTTCCCTTACTATTTCTGCATGTTGCACCTACTATTTTCTGGCATGCATCCTGCAGAGCACTGTCATGTGTACTTTCTGGGACATGGCATATCATGCGTTTTGTGTGCTGCCGCCATTGTGCTGCCTGTCTGCTTTGCTCTGCTGTGTCAGGTCTTCTATCTTTGCAATCTGCTACCTCCCCTACTTTCTTTGCATTCATATGCCTCCCCATCCCGTTTTGCAGGTTTCTGCATGCAGTGTTGTCAGCTGCTGCCGATTGGCCTTCGTGGGTTGATTAGTGTTGATTGCTCATTAGTACTCCAATTACACTTCTTCCGCATTTCCTCATATTCTTAACATCACCTTCCTGTTTCCGATGTTGTTTGCGGGGCGAGCGTCACATGACTAGGTTAAGGGAACGTAGACATCCTCGTACACATGCACGTCTGCGCGCATTGTGTGCTCTCAGCTGAACTATTACCCCACACCCCGGTCCTGCAGCTGTGATTTGCGATGTACAGCCCAGATTTGCTGTGCTCCAATATGCTTCCTGCTACGGTGGCACACCCCTCTGCAGATGACATGTATTCCCTCTGAGCCACTCCTCGGTGTATTACCACTGCGCTGTTTGGTACAGCCTTACGCCGGCGGGGGATTTGCGATTCAGTATTATCTGCCTCATTTGCATGGCATTGACTACTAATTCATAGTTACAACGCCGAACACTGCCGCGAGTCCTTGGCAAGCCTTGCACCGTGTTTGTGGTGTTACATGCATACCATGGTGTATTATGCTGTGAACCTGATGTGTATTACGCTGCTGTTTTATAACATTGTTATATTATTTCATTGTATTGCACCTTCCGCAAACATGTCCTAGGGTTCTGATGTGAGTTGCTGTGGACATGCCATTTAAGTTGTTATTTACATGTTGTGCATGTTTTCTTTTGACATTGTCTGTGTATTTCGCCATTGGCATATGGTACCAGTGTGATACCTGGGTCTGACACTCTTCCGTTACTCCTATGTTATATTTGGGAAAATGTAAACCGTTTTTTTTTGGTTTACATTGCCCTGGGCTTATGCTACGCCTGCGCCACTTCGTGAATCGCTATATGCCTTCATTTGCATGGTGCAACACCGCACATGGGGTGTTTAGCATACCTATGCCGGGTGCTGCACAAATCCGGCGCACGCCGGTAGTGCACGTGGGATTGGATCGTACATGAATCGCTCGGTGGCCATATTTAGCGTTGTAACGCGTACGCTATGCGTGCGCCTGGCACAAGGTTCATGAATCCCGGGGTATGTTTTTCAAGTTTATTAGCTGAGAATCAATGGTAAAATACAACAAAATGCATTTTTAAGTCCAGCAAAATGGCAGCATTAAATTTTACTTAATCTGTATTATTTATTATTTATTTATTTTACATTTGTTGACTGGGTTTGTCCAGCTGAGCCCTTTTTGAGAGGAGGCCCTGGGAGAAAAGCTCCAACATGTTATATAATTCTCAGTATAAATCAACATTAAACAGCAGTGTTGCAGGATTATTACAAGGCATTAAGTATCAATACAAAGCTGCGGTGGTGGTGCTGTGGTAGCGTTGTCGCCTCACAGTATGACGTTGTCCTGTTCGATTTTCATCTAGAGCATCTTCTGTGTGGAGACATGCGTGAATGGGCGTGCCTTCATTGAAGGTTGTGCGTCAGAGCTGGCAACTCAGCACGTAAAAATCTACTGCCAATCATTAGCGGACCGGAGTTCCGCTGTGGCGACCCCTAACCGGGAAAAGCCGAAAGACACAACAACAACATTAAGTAGCAATACAATGTTATACAGTGTCAATAATCAGAAGTATAGCAAAGCTCTTTCAAGATGTATAAAAAGAAATAATATGTCATTAAGATGAATATAGTTTTTGGGGTAAGTGGTTACAAAAACCCAGTTTTATCATAATGTAGTTGCATGAAGGCAAGACAATTACAATAGAATGTTTTTCTATTGGCAATTTGCTTAATAGGTTTTAGAAGACAGCAGAAAGAGTAGTCAAGGAAGATATGAGAGAGCTAGTGAGATGAGTGAGCTAAGGACAGAAAGTAGATTAAGGTATGGGAGGTAGGGGATGTTTAAGGAGGGAGTGTACAGTGGCACGACCAGTGACTTTTAAAGTGCTCTTTGGTGGCTGTCTTAAATTGTTTAGGATGTGTAATGTTCCTGATTTCTAGTTCTAGTTGATTTCTGATTTCTAGTAGGATCCTATTCCTAGGCAGTAGTGAGTTATTAAATAATTATGGTTGGTATGAAAATGCTGATAGCTGTACTTATGCAGTAGCTAGGTCAAAAGCTATTGCATAAGTACAGCTATCAGTAAGAATGTCATATCTGGTTTTGTATTCTAACATTTGGTCATAAACAATCGTTTCAAGTATTTTGGTAAGAGGGCACAGATTTGCAATGCAATTAAAGTTGCTTGCTTTGGACGGGGGCTGCAGTTTGTCAAAAGGTATGAGAAGAGTATGTTTAAAACTGCAAGGAAGAGTTTTAATGGTGAGACAATGCATAAAGGAAAGGAAGGAGTTTACAGAGTCAATGTTGTCTACTTAAAGTATAGCTGGATGAATGAGGTGGAAAGCAGCATTGTATCTACGGTCCATGTTTTTGAGGCACTTCTGCACTTCTGATTTTAGTATAGTTGTGAAGTCAAATGGGGATACTCTGGAATGTTATGCAGAGGTAAAATGGGTGTGTAAGCAGGTGGATTGTTGAATTACAGTTTTAAAGAGAGTGCCAGATACAAATAAAGGAAAAATAAAATCTGTCTTATGCTGCCAGATTGAAGAAAGCTTCAGCTCAGCTTCAAAGACAAGTCTGCTCCAGAGGTGACATGTGCCCTGCCATACAAGGCCATGTCCAACCTGAAATAAACAACATGCACCACCCCAAAAAACCAAAACCAAAAAAACAAGCGACAAAAAGACTTAAACCTTACCATTATATAAATGATATAAATAGGAGATAATAGGAGGGATAGATTTATCACTATGCTGTAGAATAATCCATGGAACCCATGTGAGCAGAGCACCTGGCTGACTCTGTTCAAGAAATCTGTAGACCTGTGGATGGGATCGTGGAGTTTACCCAGGAATATCTCATCGCTGTCACTGCTGGAGCACAGAGAAACAATGGGCACAGTATTTTTTTTGTATTGGCGTGGGGTGGCAATAATATGGGGCGAGGCGGCAGCTAATAAATAGGCAGCAGATAGCCTAGTATAAACCTATGAACCTATGAACCTATAAATGTTTTCACCAAGCTCTTTAATAACAAATGTGGTAAAAGTATGTTGGTTTTGTTTTTATGGCAAAATAGAAATATTGTCTAGGAAGTTTGATGCATTCAGGGACCATTTAGGTTAAATACAGTCAATGGTCTACATCTGTGTATGAGATTCAACTTTGGCACATTTAATGTTTGGACAGTTAATCTTGCTTTAGCTTTTGATAT
This sequence comes from Protopterus annectens, assembly GCF_019279795.1. Classification (NCBI taxonomy): domain Eukaryota; kingdom Metazoa; phylum Chordata; order Ceratodontiformes; family Protopteridae; genus Protopterus; species Protopterus annectens. Next base: position 1,601,963,425 of record NC_056728.1, read on the forward strand.
TCACTATATTTGGCAGTATTTATAGGGTGTTTTTTTTCTATTAATTCTAGGAATTAAAGCAGTTGTCAGATATTGTGTGCAAGCATAATGTCTATTAACCTCAAGTTCTAACTTTTGTTAAGGGATATAATTTATCCTGTACAACAGTAACTACATTTTATAAGGTATATAAGGCTGTAATGGGAGCATTACAATTGTAAAGGAACTCTAATCTGTGGTTTGTAGTTCTGTCAACAATGTATCAGAAGAGGATTCATGGATGCTTTACTTAAGAACTAGTTGGGGTGGTACAGTTTTGGTTTTAAGGGACCAGTAGAGACAAAATGAGGCGGGGGTCTCTAAAGACTTAGGCAAAGTTTGTAGCTGAAGTCTATCAACTACATTGATAAAAAGCAATCATAGAGGATTATTATTTTCACTAGCGGTTAGTCATTTAGTGACAAGCTAAGTGAGGTTAAGGGTGTTTATAAGCCTTTGTAGCTTATTTTTCTGAAGGCCCATCCAATCAAGGTTAATGTCACCTGCTATTAATAATTTATGATGTTTAGTATGTCCAAGTATATTGTTTTAGATAGTTTCTATCAAGGCAATGCTGCATGCTGGAGGGATGCATTGGACTGCACTGAACATTTTTGACTTGACCTCTGAGTGATAGTTCCACAATTAGTCAATTAAGTTCAAACTCAGTAGTGGAGTTACTGGATACAAGCACTGGAGGAATCAGAACACTCTCAACGAAGTAGCTAGTATTAGCAAACTTTTATTAAATAAAGGCTGAAGTGCGATTAATAACGTACACTTTTCGACAAATTTGTATTGAGCTTCTTCAGAGCAAAAACAGTGAAACACACAGTAACTTTTGTATTTAAGCACCCAACAATTAGCACGTTTACAATCAATTAACTGTGGTCATTCAATTAAATACACCTGTGGAACTCATAGTGAGCTACTAACAAAAAAGTCCGGTCCCGTCTGTAAAAATAGAGGCTGAACCTAACCTTCACCGGTGTTGTGCTTAAACTACAAGACACCAACAATAAAACCACTTTAAAAATGTTAAAAGTATTAAAACCGATTAAAAATAAAATGAAATGAAAATGTAGGGACCTCCGTTTAGTCTATGGTATTGCTTGTATTTGAGTGACAGTTGCCGTACCTATTTATACCTGTAGAGGGCATGCCTCTGTCATAAAATTGTTAGTTCTCAAGTGCTACAATCGGACTGATTTTTTAAAAAATATATATGTGTATCTGGAAGATGTACATAAAATAAGTGTGCAAGTATACAAAAATTAAATATAAATCCTAACCTGGTTATTCCTGACCAAGTTATTAACTCATCCCTTTGTATTAACTCGTGAGCAAGTAGGAACTGAGTTAAATAGGAATCGTTTTATTAACGGAAAAACCATAAACTTTCTTATTCCTTTCACCTCTAAGTACCTGCCCTCTGTAGATGACAAATGGTGTTGAATTGAACAACTCTAATGTATAGTAGAGTTGTACGTATTAACACTAAGACGAGTACAAGTTAACAACCGGTGTTTAATAGTGTAAAAAAGTGTAAAAACCAGTGTTTGAAAGTAGTGGTAGGGGAAATTAGTAGATTAATGTGGAGTTAGTTTTGGCAATTTAGCATAGCAGAGTTCCTCCTCCTCCTCCATGATGTGTCCCCAGCCTGTTAAAATGTGATGGATAATGGGAAGTGTCTTTCAGACACGTTTCAGTGAAAACAATTACTTTAGACTTAAACTGTAAAGTAGATTCTTCCAATTGTATCCATTGGTTATTCAGGTTTTCTATATTCATTTTACGACAGAAATGTTTGGAATAGTGAGGTGGTAGGTTTCCCTGACCACTGTTGAGCTGGATGTTGTTTGCCTGATGTAGTAAAATAGTGGCCAGAACAAGTAAGACTTATTTATGTGTTTTAAAATGGTATTGTAATATCTGCAGAAGAGATGGATTATGCAGTTAGAATGTATGTCCTTCTTGTTGGAAAAACATCCAACATAGATTTGTCTTATCCACCAGGAGGATATATCTGCAGTATATTGAGTACTAGAATTAGTAGGGATGGAGTTGGAATGGTGCTTGATAATGTAACCATTGTAAGTAGGATATTCAAGTCTGGGAAAAACTAACAGCATGATAGAGACAGTAGTTGGAGGTGTATGTTGTAGTGTAACATGGTTAAAGAGAGAGAATACCAATCATACAGATCCCACAATAGTCAGATCCCACCACTGTCAAGCCATTCAGAAACTATCCTGGCTCAAGTTACCAAACTTACTGACCCTAAACCAACTCACTCTAGCACACCAAATTCTTTACCACTCCAACAAAACCCCAAACCTACAAGGCCTAATTAACCATTACGCCAATAACCATCAACTGAGATCCACCAACAAAGGGCTGGTTGAAGTATTCAAAAGCAGACACATCTCAGGAGATTCACTTTATTATAATACTATTGCAAACATCTGGAACTCCCTCCCACTTGAAATCTGGATACAGACAAAAAAACTTAGCTTCAAAAATCAGCTGAAATCCTATCCCTGCAAATCATGGATATGTACATGCTCTGACACTGGCTAACTCATTCAAGACTACCATATTTCTATATCTCCTCTCAACATAGAACTATATTTGTTATAGTGTCCTTTTATAACTTCAGCCTCAGTTAATTCCTTTTAATTGTGTATGAAGTAATTTTTCTATATAATGTTAGTATGTACAGCATTGTATGTATATTTTGAATTTATTCTTCTCATCACTGTTATTGTATTGTGCATGTAGTGATTCTTTATCATAATCTTGTCGAGCATACTCTGAACTTAAAGTACAACTAATACTCATGTGAGGTTCTCTGACCATTTCGAATGCTACTTTTCTAAATGTTTCTTTCCTAAATTGTTACATGTGTTTTTTTTTGGTTCTACTTTATTTAACAGAAAGCTGATTCCAGCGAATGCAAATCCATCGACACAAATGCATCGAACTGCGAAATAAGCAAACTCACAAAACTGCAAAATTACTGCTAAATTCAAAATGTGGAAGTGTTTTGGTTGGCCCATCTGAGCTACAGATCTGTAAGGAAAGCGTGCGATAGTTACAGACATTAGGGTGTGGGTTAAGGTAAGTGCATAGATAGGTAATGTAATACGGGTAATGTATTTAACGTTTAGTGTAGAGTTTGAGGTAGGGGTTTGGTTAGTGTATGTGTGTGGTTTATTTATTTTGAATTAGTATAGCTCTGTAGGGTAAGTGTGAGGTAGTTACGGACCTTAGGGTTAGGGAGGGGTTAAGGAGAGTGCACAGATAGTAGTGTATGTGGGGTTTAGTATAGGGTTAGAAGTAGGGTTTTGGTTGGTGTATGTTTGCGGTTTATTTATTTTGTTTGGTGGGTAGTGTGTTTCGGGTGGTGGGGTTGGCCGAGTATGACAAATTGGTATTTTGAGTTTTGCGGTTTTGTGAGTTTGCTCATTTCGCGGTTCGATGTATATGTGTCGATGGATTTGCATTCGCTGGAATCAGCTGTCGGTTAATTAAAGTAGACCCATTTTTTTTTTTTGCATAGATATATTGTGTAGAGCTTTTCTCCCTGGGCCTCCACTAAAAACGGGCGGCCCTGCCTAGCTGGACTTCCCCGATAAACAAATGTAAAATAAATAAAATAAAATAAATAAGAAGTGGAGGCTGGAATGTTAAAGCCTAGAGAAATGAAGTGAGAGGTGCAGTGTGGAAAAGTTAAAAGAG
>NC_056728.1:1601972183-1601977183 GCF_019279795.1 Protopterus annectens
CTGCTGTTATAGCACTATGAAAACTAACTTTCAGAAGGGTGCAGGAATGGCAATGTCTCTGCAGCAACTAACTGAAGACTCCAGGTAAGGAAACTAGTGCAAAAATCGTTATGCTGCATTGTTTGTAAATTTACTGGAAAGCATATTATGATACACTCTATTCATTCCTTAAACTTCCAGTTTTAATCTTGTGATTTCTGGCAGAAGTTTAAATCGTAAGTGTTTCAGCTGATGTTTACTGCTATTACTTTGCTGAATGACTTGGCTGTTGTGTAACGATTCTTAACTTTATATTCTTAGGAGTAAACCTAAAACCTTGTGGTACTTTCCATTAGATCCTAACTAGTGGTTGGGTGGTAAAGCCAATGTGCGTTATGATAACTATTTGTTAAACCATAGTTGGGTGAGTTTCCTTTTGTGGTTTTCATATGCATCACTTGACTTTCTTGACCATGATCGAGAATGGTGTGACAAAACATCTGTACAATGAGATTGCATGCTGTGCTAGTTCTGAACATATGCTGCACATGTAGTACCATAAACTGTGGGTATGCTAGTAGTGTCATAGGCATGTTTTTTTTCCTGTGAGATGGATGCACCTTTTTATTATGGTTCTAATACACTAATAAGAGCTGCATGTACTGAAGCTGGACAGCTGTTATTGCAATCCTGTAGACTCCACAATTGTACTTTATGTCCCCAGAAAGTCATTTAAAAGAGCTGCTTTCAAGTATCTACTATAAACATATTATTAAAAGATAAAATGGTAGGATAAGTAATATATTTAGATGTACATTTTTAGGAGCTTCTTATTTAAATCTTGCATCTTGTTCTTTGCAAGTAATTTATTTTAGTTTCCTTTCTCCCTCCTTAAGACAATAAAGTAATGTTTTTGTGATTATGTTAACATTTGTAAAAGCCTTTGACTTTGCAAAAGAGAATTATAACTTCATAGTAATGAGAGATGTTCCATAAATGTAAGTACAGATATTGGTGTGTGTGTGAAAATGCCCCCCATTTAATACACCTGGTGACTTGAGGTACTCAGGCTCAAACCCTGTACCTTGAGTTGTTGTTGTCTTTTGGCTTTTCCCGGTTAGGGGTCGCCACAGCGGAATTCTGGTCCGCTAATGATTGGCAGTAGATTTTCACGAACGCTGAGGTGCCAGCTCAACGTTCAACCTTTAGCGAATGCACGCCCATTTACGCATGTCTTTCAAATGCCCACCAAACCGCGGGGAGGACATGCAGACTCCACACAGAAGGCACTCCCCGGACTCCAGCCGAGAATCGAATGGGAGAACCTCTTGCTGTGAGGCAACAACGCTACCACTGCACCACAGCGGAGTAAACCCTGTACCTTGAGTACAGGGTAAAAAGACCCTAAAGTCCCAAGCCACCACCACTTGTGAGCTTTGCTCAGGTTTTTTGTTCAAAGAGGATGAGAGCTGTGTGAGAAGTGAGAAATGAATTCACTAAATGATAGCCATTAAGATGCAGTCTTCCTACTTTTCTAGAAGCTGCTGATTTGGCATAGCAGTATGTTGCTCTGACTGCAGTGCATAGGGTCCTGGGTTCAAGACTTGGCAGTGAAATGCATGGTGGTAACACAGCATTTTATTCTAGCAACTTTACAGAATTATACAAGCGATATTTAAAATGTGTCCCTGGTAAGTCTCTAGCCACCACCACTTGTGAGCTTTGTCCATTTTTTGTGCTAAAAGTTGAGAGCTAAGGTGAGAAGTGAGAACTGAATTTGTATTCCCCCATGATTGGCTTTGTCTGTCCAGGATTTTTGTTCTAAGAGGTTGAGAGCTATAGTGAGAAGTGAGGACTGAATTTGTATTCTCCCATTATTGGCTTTGTCCAGTTTTTTTGTGCTAAGAGTTTGAGAGCTATGGTGAGAAGTGAGAAATGAATTCACTAAATGATAGCCATTAAGTTTCAGTCTTCCTATTTTTCAGGAAGGTGTTGATTTGGCATAGTGGTATGTTACTCTGACTGTAGTGCCTAGGGTCCTGAGTTCAAGACTTATCAGTGAAATGCATGGAGGTTGCACAACATTTTATTCTAGCAACTTTACAAAATTATACAAGCAATGTTTAAAATGTGTCCCTGTTTTTTGACCTTTTGCCCCCCCTAAAAAATGAAATTGAAAATAAGTGTGAAAAGCTGTGCAAGATGCCTATGGCTTACACTACTGTCATTCTATTTATAGTGTGGGTGTGGAAGTAGACTTTTATGATAGAAATGTTCTGAATTGGGCAGTTTTGTCATTATTAGTTCATGCATTTTATTTTATTGCCTACAATAGAGCCTACTGGAAAAATGTCCAAACAATAAATTTAAAATGCGCTCTGTCTAACAAGTGTGTTATATTATACAAGGAATATAATTTAATAAAGTCAGGAAGGTGTATCAAAGAAAAGAACACATATGTTTTTTGTTTTGTGTGCAAGGGGCCAATGATTTGAAAATAGCCTAAAGGTAATCTTTATCCACCACTGGCCAGATGCATTTTCTTTGGATGTGGTGTGGGATTCAATGCTGTTTCAATGAATGTGAGTTTCAAGGGAGGAGAAGTTTTAATGCCAAGGCTATTTTCATTGTGAGACAGTATCCCTTTGTTTACCAGATGTCTATTAGTGTTTGTGCATTGTTGTACTGTAAAATATAAAAATAAAATCCAAATAATCATTGTTGAAGTAAAGCAGCATGCATACATTAGTATTTATGGTAAATGGGGCGAAATAGTCAGGTAATGGGACATTGGAATGGCTGCAGGTGGACTCTAGTGGAATATTTTGGTTGTCTGTTCTTCAGTTTGCATTTGAAAGTTGGTATCCCACAATTCCATTGGAGTGGGTGGGGTTATGTAATTATGTTTGCAAATTAGTTGTTAATCAGCGTACAGATTTGTACTATGTTTCATGGGTCTTGTCCAGATGTTTGATGTTTCCAGGTTGAGAGGCATGGTTCAAACCCCTGATCTGTTACACTGATATTGCAAATTCATGGCATGAATAAGATCCAACATAGAAATAGTGTTCTTAAGATGTGTGAATACACATAGGTAAATTTAAAAATAATGCTGCAGACCATAAATATGCATTGAAAATGAAGCAACACCTATTCTTGCATTTCACCAATTAATTTTTAAACAGCAAAATAATGTTTGTCTCACTGTAATTGAACTCATGCCTACCTAACTCACATTCTCATGATGTGCACTAACTACTGACACCTCAGAAGAAATCATATAACAGTTCTCAAAAATCACACATTCAATGGATCATGTGTATATGTGAATGAATATGGTCATGCCTAAAAGAGAGTACAGCACTTGGGGGATCGAAACACACCACTTGTGAAAGTGTCACAACCAAGTAGAATAGATCCTATCACATTCGTTCACTTAGCCACAGAATAAGTTATACAGCACTCGTCAGACAGCAAGCATTTGGATTAAGTATATGAGTAATGGCAAGCAGACAGAAGTAATCAATACCAAGCATGTGGACAGAGTGTATGAGCAATGTTAGACAGAAGTAATCAATGGAGCATAATTCTCCATATACTGCACTGACAATATTAACATCACAGCAGGAATACAGTGAGGCACGGAATCTGATACAGTTATAACAAAACTGTCTAATCATGCTTGTATCAGCACTGCTTTCTGTCAGGTGTCAAAACTAAGTTCATTCATGTGAAAGTCTGCATATTCTAGTATACCAGTAGGATTGTATTCATTTTTACATAGTACGCTAACTATCACTTACCATTCCCTATGTATGAATTGCCATAATGCTAAATGCCAAGGGTATAGCAACTGTAAACCCAGAAAGAGTAATTGTATTATTGTTGCCCACATGTGTGATATGATTACAGTTACTTCAGAAGAAATGTCACAGTAGGGAGCAATATAGATAGATAGAAAGATAGATAGATAGATAGATAGATAGATAGATAGATAGATAGATAGATAGATAGATGCATATACTGTATATATATATATATATATATATATATATATATATATATGTGTGTGTGTGTGTGTGTGTGTGTGTGTGTGTGTGTGTGTGTGTGTGTGTGTGTGTGTGTGTGTGTGTGTGTGTGTGTGTGTCTAAAAGTACTGCAAAGTACACAGTGGAGGAATGAAAATCATGACAGAGCAACTGATATGCTGTATCAGGTGATGATACAGAGGATCATATATTGTCATGTGTCTGGCAATTCACACGTGAATGAAATGCTTATATGAGAAATAAAAAATATGATGACATAGGTATTGAAGATGATGGTGTTGAATGGCAGGATATATGTAATGCACTGGAGTGCAACCTCTCCATGTCTGAATGATATCCTCCATGTCAGTACAGTACGCAGTGTTGCCAGTAAACCTGTGGGTATGTGTGCATCATTCAGAAATAGCAGTTAATTGTATGACATTTGCAGACTGATGTCAAGGCATAAATGCAAATGATGACAATATTGCATTCATGGATATCATTCAGGAAATATGGCTATACGTTTATGTGTTCAGTGACAGACAGGTTCACAATGGGAAGAAAAATATGGCACAATCTCACCATTGGTGACATATAACACCACACAAATGTGAGACAACATCCCACTGTCAGTGACATACAACACTGCACTGAGTGCACTGAGATGAACTCATCATATTATTTTTACTTTGAGCCATAAAAGCAAATAGACAATTCAAATGCAACTGACATTATTTTCATTCTGTTGGAATTGCTTACTGATATGAAGTGCAGTCAAGCTGAGTTGCACAGTGGCTGGCAAAATCTTAGTGCAAGTGTAAGAAGTTTCTTAATTTTTGCCATAGGACAAGAAATAGCTGTAGGCGCTGCTGCTTGACACCAAGCCTCATGCAATTGATGAGTGTTGAAATAGATATTACTGCTTGTTAGACTTTTATGGACATATCTGTGTCGTATTCATCTATTTTTAGACCAGATTAAACATGTGAA
>NC_056728.1:1601982183-1602137183 GCF_019279795.1 Protopterus annectens
TCGGCTCAGTCAGACACCCCCCCGGTTAACAAATGTAAAATAAAATAAATAAATAAAAATAAATAAACCCTGTTCCATAGTGGTAGGAGCCAGAATCCTCTATCTCAACTACCAATCCTCTATCCTAACTATCAAACTGCATTTTTCAAAGAACTGACTTTCAGGTTGATTTTTCAAGGAACTGAGTTTGAGTTTCAGGTTAAGCATTTTTCAGGGAATCAAGTTTCAAGTGCATTTTCAAGGAATTGTGAGCTTCAAGGGAAGATAAGTTTACTGCTGCTCATGCTGAATCTGTTTACAATGTGTAAGTGTTTTGTTTAGTAAATGGAATTATTGTTGTGTTACAGAATTTGGAAAGCATTGTTAGTAGCACAGCAGGTAGCATGCTTGTGTTTGATGATATTGTGTTGTACTTTATGGGGGGTGAGGTACTGCAGTCCTGAGTATGTCCTGGATGAAATGCCTAGTAACTATAAACCTATTATCAGTTTGCCATCCATTCCCTATTGCATATTACCAGCTTACTATTTTTTTAATGCAGCATAGGCAATTTATTCTTCAAAGGCAGCAGGCACTGAATTTGTAAATAATACACTGAAATATAAAGTTGTTTGCTAGTAGCAACCTCTACATTAGTTACAGATCTCTTCAATGTGGAATTATTTAGATGACTTTTACTTCTGCAGAGATTGTGCATATTGACTATCAGTGGATTATAATGACAGGAGTTTGAGTGGCCTTTCATGGTTGAAGTGTTCTTAATTGGGAAGTTTTGTCATTATTGGTTCATGTGTTTTTTTTTTCTTTTCATTGCTTACTGGAAAAATGTTCAAAACTATAAATTTAAAACATGGTCTAACAAGTGGTGCTATATTATACACGGAATATAATTTAATACCAGGAAGGTGAATCAAAGAACTCTTGCATGTCTGCATGGTCCTAAAAATGTGTGTAAGGGAGCTATGATTTGAAAACTGCCCAAAGGTAAACTATCCGCCACTGGCCAGAAACATTTTCATTGAATGTGGGCTTCAATACTGTTTCAATTAATGTAAATTTCAGGGGCAGATAAGTTTTCATGCCAAGTCTGTTTTCATTGTGAAACTGTATTACTTTGTTTAGCAAACATCTTTCAGAGTTTGTGCTATAAAACTTGAAATAAAAGTTTTAAATTAAATACAAATATCTGTTATCTCTGTAGAAGTAAAGCAGAAAACAGTATGCACACTGAGAGGTATGAACAGAGTTTATGGTAACTGCTGAGAAATAGCCAAGTAATAGGATACTGGAATGGCAGCAGGGGGTTGGGGCGTGCTGTGTATGGGCAGTGGTTGTGTATGGAGGCACGACCCCAATCAATTACTCTGCCTAGGGCCCCATTTGACCATGATCCTGCTCTAGGTGACAGACCATGCTGGAGGGTTTGGTGCAGGACTCTCTGGTGTTGCATATAATTGTAACAAAAACATATGCAATAAAAGAGAAATTGGGTCTGGACATGGACATAAACAATGTAGTGAAAATGTTGTAACCAAAGTATTTGTTTCTTAAGCATACATCACAGTGACAGAGAATAATAACTACAAGATAACACACACATTCAAAGACATGTGCCTAGAGTGTTTCTCCCCAGGCCTCTGCTGAAAATGTGCTTCATTCCAAGTCAGAGTTTCATGGTAAACAAATACAAAATAAATAAATAAATAAATAAATAAATAAATAAATAAAGTTCTGACCTGCTTATTTTATTTTCTGGTATCATGCTGCAAGTGCTATGAAATAAAACATGTAGGCAATTAAAATATCATAGTTATGCATTTATGTTTTTTTTTTCTAAATTGAAACACCATCCATCTTAACAACTGGTACTGCATATGAAATAACACGAAGATACCCTTCTCAGCCTATGCAGTTGGTTGATATTCTGATAAAATTGGTCTTCACCATTGTACAGTATTATTTACTGTGAGAATTACATTATCTCTACTTTATTTTTGTTGTCTCACTGGCAGTTAACATTGTAATGCATGGCATTTTGGCAAATTAAGAATGTTTAGCGAATGGACAAACTGTACATTAAGCCCTGATTGGAGAACAAATGTTCTCAAGCAGGGTGCTAATGTACAGGTAATGTCCACTGAAAAAACAAGTCCAGTGCTTCACGGCAGCATATTAAAGTGCCGTGGAGCACAGACAGTAAAAAAAAAAATCTAACAGCTGCCATTATTTTATGTTTGCTGAGCAGTGCTTTTGCTGTTTAGCGAGTGTAAAATCCAAAGAAGTAGAAAAAATTTGAAAAGTGTGTGTACATGAGTGTATACGTTCATGAAAGTGTATGCTTGCTAAGCAGTGTTTTTGCTGTTTAGCAAGCACAGAATTAAAAGAAACATTTAAAAAATAAAAAGTGTGTGTGTATGTGTGTGTGTGTGTGTTTATGTTTCTGAGTGTATGAGTGTATGCGAGCTTGCAAGTGTGAAAGTGTGTGTGTGTGTGTGTGTGTGTGTGTGTGTGTGTGTTTGTATGCATAGACAGAGGGTCAGATTCACGAAGGCTTGCACGGAGTCTAAGAGTAGAGTAAGAGTCCATGCAGCCAACATGTCTGCCGAGCGATCCAGGAACAACCAGCAGGGGTGTGCAAGAGAGCTCCTAAAACGACTCTTACACGGACAGGGCTAGGTTATGCAAATTACCTTATGTGCTGCCGAAAGCTATGCAAATGAGGTAAATTTGTGATCCAGGAGACCCTAACCTGTCCGAGTAAGAGTAGTGTTATTTGAAGAAATGTACATCGTTGTCAACTGAGTACCGTTCTGCAAATAGCAAAACGGAGCCGTGACAGCTCCAAATAAAGGATGCAGCCAGTTGAGGAAGCATGCCAATGGCCAAATATATGGCCATTGGCACTTTTTCACGTTGCAAAATAAAACAAAAAATACATTTTTTTTTACCTCGATCTCCGAAGTTTAAGTGTAGCGCAGCTCCACACAAAAGTGCTGCACTCTAAGAACCATAAAAAAAAAATAAAAGCCACAAATAGGGATTTTATTCAAAATATTCAACTGCCATGCAAGTGAATGGCAGGCTGAAGACAACATGGCTACTGAGTAGAGGTTGCTAAGGGGGGAAGCTCAGTGTAAGAGATGTAACCAAGCATTAGTAGGCAATCCTATGCAAATGAGGGTAAGGATAGTGAATCCCAATTCTACATGGCAAATGAACAAAGTCTGTGGAGTGTAAGAGTAGAATAAGGGGAGTATCAGAGTAGAAGATAGGTGACATCATGGGGGGGGTATATATGAAAGAATGTAAGCTCATTGGAGCAGAGTGGCATGTGTTTGCTGTCAGTTACACATCACTGGAAGAGGTGTGTCAACAGGTATCCTAGCTAAAGCCAAGAAATTGAAGGTGTATGCCATGGATAACACTAAAGTTTCTTGTTGAAGTGTCTGCAACGTGTTTGCACACGGGTGCGCGCATGTAAATCCGAGTAAGTCTGTGTGCGTGCGTGTGCACCTGTGTGCATGCGTTTAAGCCAGAGTAAGTATGTGTAAGGTTGTTGAAATCTGTGTAAGCGCGTCTGCACCTGTATGCATGCATACAAGCAGGAGTCAGCAAGTGTTAGGCCGTGTAAGCATGTGTGCGCGAGTGTGAGCTGGTGTGTGTGGTGCTGCCCCCTGTGGAAACAGAAAGGGAAAAGGAAGCACAACAAATAGTAGGAAGTTAACCAAGAAGAACTAGCAGAGCTAGCAGGTGAAACCAATCAGAATCAGGCAATTACACAGGCAGTACACTATCCCAGCCCAGCCCAGCACTTAAAACTCTGCAAACAACTTTCCACCGTGTTTTCCTCAGAGACACTGCAACACTGCAGTAAAGTAAGAGAAGTGAAAACTTAAAAAGCTTTACTGAGACAAAAAAAATGTTAGGGACTGCCATTGCTGTTATAAGATGACATATGCAACATGCTGAGGGTGGTGACAATGCGAATGCTGCTGTGCAACCCACAGTGAGGAGACAGATAAGAGTGTACAGGCCCAGGGTCACCTACCAGGGGCTACATGAGCTGGAGATAGTGGAGCGCTATAGAGTGGACAGAGACCTCATGCAGCAAATTGTTGAGCTGTGCAGGCCACTCCTCACACTCTGAACCAACAGAGGGGAACCCATCCCAGTGGAAACCAAGGTATGTGTTGGCCTAAGAATACTAGCAACAGGTACCTTCCAGAGACCAACTGGTGATATGATGGGGATTTCACAGGCATCAGCATCCAGGGTACTGCACCAGTTCCTGAATGCCATGTCAGCACATGTCGGTGATCATGTATATTTCCCCAATTCCCGTGAGGTATTGGCCAGCAATATGTGTCTTTTCCAGCAAATAGCGGAATACCCTGAGGTAGTGGGTGCAATAGACTGCACGCACATATGCATCAAAGCACCAGCCGGTGAGCAGGGTAGGGCCTACTATAACCTCAAGGGCTTCCCCTCCATTAATTGCCAGGTCATGTGTGATGCCCAGGGCATAATACTGAATGTGTGTGCTGGCTGCCCTGGAAGCTACCATGATTCCCATATCTGGCATCAGATGCAGCTGTACCAGACATTTGCCAGTGGGGACATCCCTCATGGTCACCTAGTGAGGGATGCTGGATATGCAATGGAGCCGTGGCTGATGACACCCATCAGAAATGCACACACACCTGAACAGGAATGCCATAATGAGGCACATGCACAAACACAAAATGTAATTGAGCATGTGTTTGGGCTGCTCAAGTCACGGTTCCAGTGCCTGGACACATCTGGTGGAGCCTTGCAGTACTCACCAACTACATGTACCCAAATTGTCATGGTATGTGCTATGCTACATAATATGATCCTGCGAAAACAGCTGCAGCAGGAGCAGCATAGGGCCGGGCCAAACAGCCCCCCACCATTGCCAAGGCCATCACAGGCAGAGAGTGACTCAGAGGAGGAACAACCTGAGCCTGCCCCAGTAGGCAGAAGGAGGCATGCCAGTATGCTTTGGCCTAGGCAAAGAGGCAATGCATAGCACATACACTGGCTCAGTAGGAACCCTGGAAATGATACCTCTCTCTGACTCGCACATATAGTAAAAGGGATGCCTAACTTGACACAACCAGTTTTCAAACATGTATAGGGAGTGTACTACGTGCATCCAACATAGGCAGCCCTGCAGCACCACCTGAGGCATGATTGCCATGTTTTAAGCAATATAAAGCAGTGCTAAACAGCTTTTACCACTATTTAGTACATGTAAACAAAATTGCACACACTAACTAGCACAACTTTGGGCAATGTTGAGCAATATCGGGCAACGTTCAGCAATGTTGGTTAATGTTGAGCAATGTTGGGCAAGTTCGGTCAAAGTTGGGCAAAAGCAGGTAAACATGCTCATATTTGCTTTACTGTTCCTTAAGCAGTCCGGTCTGCCCAGTATGAGAATATAAAGCAGTGACAGTCCTCAAACCCAGGATACTGTGCACTATAGTCACAGTACTGAACCACTAAACCATGATAGTATTTCACTGGTCAGTCTGTATGAAGAGATGTTGATAAGTATATGCAAAGTGTCTCATGGAAACCCTGCAGGCACAGCATAATCCCTGTCGAGTTATGAAACAAAGGTGGACCCTGCAGTAAAAATACAACTTGATTTTCAACACACATATAGGATAAATGTTAATATTGGGTGTGTTCACACACATCAACAAATGTAGTGGACTTCAGACAGCAACATACTGAAAGGTCACACTGGGCATGCTCACACACTTGAATAAATGAGGCAAATGTCAGGCAACAAAATAATGAAAGGCCAAACTGGGCATGGTCACACACTTAGGCCATGTCTGGGTACAGCAGTGGGCCATACATATCTGGCAGTTGCATGTGTTAACCCAGGAACCTCTCACTATTCACCAATCCTGCCTTGTGCACACAGTTATATGACAACAGACACATATATAATATATTGAAACCCTGTCATAATCAAATATGTACTACAGATACTTAGGTTGTTCATAGAAAGTGGGAAAGCAAAGAAGATAAAAAACCTGCAATCAGTATCATCAATAAACAATGTGCACTCCAAACATTATCCAATCCAGGTTATGGAAAGATCATCGGAGAAGGAGTCCAGACAGAACCATGACACTTCCTTCAGCTATGTCATAAATAGCAATGTATAGTCATATATGTCCTGAGTCAGGGCCAACTGTAAATGACTGACAATGCCAACATCCTGTCAGGCAGGCCCATACATACATACCCACCTCCCACTGACAAAAGGCCCTATCATCATACCAGGAGATATCACATGTAGAATGGGTAAACAGCTCCTTTCAAAGCTGAAAACATGGCATCAACTGGATTACATTGTTTCCCTATATGTGTCATAAGTGAACTGCAGAACAAACAGACCCTGCACCTGTACAGTCTGTTGAGCCTCACCCTCTCTACAGGATATGAAACTGTTGAATGGGTTACAGCAACATATGGCACACTCCACAAGTGTTGGTGCACAACAGACCATGGGAACTATAGTCTTATAAGCCTATGAAGTCTGATCTGCAAGGCCATGGAGTCCATCATGATTGAAGTCATAAACAGAGCTATTGGAAGCCTACAAACACACATCCCTACCAACTTTGGTTTGATCATGGCCAGATCACGGTTCCCAAACCTGCTAGACTGTTTGCAATGCAGCCACCCAGGACATACATCACAGAAATGAGCTACACACATCCCACATAGACTTTGAATAGCCCTTTTCCAACATCCCAGATGCATGTCGTATCCACAAAATCAACAACCTGTGCATAAATATGTATTGTCATATGATGGATTGGCAACTGGGCCACAGATAGATCACACAAGCTAAGAATTGTGGAGTCCTGTTCAAGCTGGTAACACCTGCTGTCCTCCATGGCTCAGTCCTGGGATTGCATAAAACAAAGTTCACACACATTACCATGTCTAGTCTGATGATGTCAGCATCCTACAAATATAGCAGGAGAAATGAAAACACCTAGTAAAGCATATAGTGCATCGTGTTAATGCATATTTCTCTAGTATTATAACATAGTTAGGTAGGGGCTTGAATCCTGCAATTGCTGAGTGTGTGTGTGTGTGTGGGGGGGGGTGTATGTTTGTGTGTGATTTCCTTTGGCAGGAGTGGCCTTTTTGGAGATTAGGAAAACACCATAAAAGTGGTATATTCCTCTTTGGCAAGTCTGATTATGTCAGCATCCCACAAATATAGCAGTGGAAATGAACCCCCCCCCAATAAAGCATATAGAGCATTGTGTTAATGCGTATTTCTCTAGTATCATAACATAATTAGGTAGGGGTTTGAATCCTGCAATTGCTGAGTGTGTGTGGGGGTGTATGTTTGTGTGTGATGCCCTTTGAGCGGAGTGCCCTTTTTGGAGACTAGGAAAACACCTTAAAAGAGGTATATACCTCTTTGGCAAGTCTGATGATGTCAGCATCCCACAAATATAGCAGTGGAAATAGAAACACCCAGTAAAGCATATAGCGCGTTGTGTTAATGCGTATCTCTCTCGTATCATAGCATAGTTAGGTAGGGGTTTGAATCCTGCAATTGCTGAGTGTGTGTGTGACACTCTTGGTCAATGTGTTGTGGGTTTTGCTTTTACTACTATATGACATATCAGTAAAACAACAGTATGTGAATTGCACACTTCAGGTATCTGTGTGGCAAATACATATATGTACATGTGACCTCAATTAGTTCATAGGTGTGAATCCTGCTTTCCACATGAATACACTTGTTACCTTTGACAGATTGTGCTGTTGCTTCTCAGATCTTAGGTCACATATATATGTTTGTGACAAGGCCAGCCACTGTAGTGATCTGTGGTCTAGGTCATCTATGTCACACACACCCATGACAGTTTCTATAGAATAGTGTGAGTGAGGGTTCATGCCTGGGGTATATTTCAGATATGTTCAAACACAAAAAAGTCTGTCAATAATGGACATTTGTTATAGGTGTACAACAACTTTGTGGATATGCATACAGACCCCTTATTGCTTATGTGATACACAGAGGGACTTCAGAATACCTTTGGAAATGTGAATACCAAAGGACAGATAACATAACACTTGGCTGTATGCACACATCGGTACCCGTTCTACATGTTGGGGGCTACTACCTATGTGGTACTGTTGCGATACTATGTTTAGTAAATGTGGATGACTATGCTATAGTTGGCTTATAGCTTTACAGCATGGGTTGGACAACAGGTATCTGTCTGTATGATACCCTTGTGGAGGATAAGTGTCTCATCCGGAGAATGCATTGTAGGCCACTGTATGCATTTCCAGATGTGGACGGACATATCCCTAGTGTGTTTGTTTGTACCTAAGAGGGTTACATGCCAAACAGGAGTGGTCCCAGGAATGGTTGGCGGTCAATATCACTGGTTACTGGTATAGTATAATACTGGAAGGATCCAAATGCTACTGCGTTTCCTACATCTGTGTGTCAGTTGTCAAGACATCATCTAACGATTGGTTATAGTCAGGCTGTTGAGGTCATGTATACTATCAGAATGCAAACCAATGACAGATAGTAACAGTATCACCCACAGCATAGCGTCAAACCATGTCATACACACATGTGTACCCATGTTAAAACATATGTGTAGTAAAATGCATACAGGCCACCAATAGAAACTATGAAGTGTTAACACTGTGTAATACAGGGCATGTCACCCTTCCCATGTGTCCACTATGCACGTACATGCAGACAGTGCACCTCCACCATGTTCACAAATGTACACCTGCAAATCTATACTGCACACATCACACACGTACTATCCACTCACCAACACATGCTGCCAGAACTGCACACATCAGCCAAGTGGCATATGGGTGGACAATACATTTTTGGAATTAACACTGGTGTAAACAATACTACATTGATAATCATAGCTTTAATGCATCGTGCCTGCTCAGATATACCTACAGGGATATCATTACACTTTACTGTTGACAACATGCTAACATTGCTACACTGTTATAAAATCAACCTGTGCATCAGCACCATGTTAGCCTGTTCCTGCATCAATGTTACAGATGACAGGAGGTGGCACAGTTTCATCATATGCGCAAGGTGTGTTGTTGGTTTGCCAGAGCCCGACATTGACCCATCCAATCGACATGTATGTGTGTGTGTGTGTGTGTGTGTGTGTGTGTGTGTGTGTGTGTGTGTGTGTGTGTGTGAGGGACAACAGTACAGCATGGGTCAATGTTGATGTAATGTGTGTGTGTATGTGTTAGTCCTAGGTGTTTGGTTTATGAGTGTGTCTGCATGCACACAGTTCCACCATGTGGCTGCCATATACGGGAGGTTGTGGGACATGTACCTGCCAGGCTGTACAAATCACCGTCTCTGGCCACGGACACAGTACCTGTGCCTGGCAGGGGTGCCACGGACAGTATCAGGTACTAACCCAGACTGGGTACTATCATCAGAGGCAGAGGGATGTTGACTGGACCCATGTCCCTGCTGGGACTGGCCAGAGCCACGTGCACGTGGTCTTCTATGATGGTCTATTGACAGCCCAGCCCCAACATTGATGGGGCTGGTACTGCCACTACAGGAGCGGCTGTGACTTGTGTGTCATCCACAACGACTGCCAGCTGATGATGTTGCTGGCATACATCCACGTCGACGTCTCAGCCATCCTGCACTGTCCTGGCACATGGACATGACATTGTGGAGGACATCTAATGTCTCTCCCCAATGTCTATCAATGACCTCGGTGTAATTACGCATGGCACCGGCAAGGTCACAGATACTGTCATTGATAGCGGTGTTATTGGCCCTTTGTGCCTTTAGTCCCTGTTTGGTGTACTGTTCCATACGTGCCTGTGCCTGCATTACAGCCCGGAACATACATGAGGTTGTAAGACCTGTGGGGGCACGTCTGCCAGGGGCATTACGACCAGTAGTGCTCCCACGAGAACCCCTGGACATCTGCCTATGTGGTACCATTCCAGGAATCTGGGTATGGCTGCTGTGAGGGGATGCATGTGCCACAGATACCGCACTATCCTGGTCAATGCCTACTGTATACTGTCCCTCAGCTAAGGCCATTGGTGATGAGGGATGTACTGGCAGTATGAATGGGTGCATAGATGGGGTGGAAAGCTCTATACTGTTGATTGGCGGCCCAACGACAGACCCTGTCAAACCTGCCTGTGCCACAACACATGTATCATCATTTCCACTATTTGTGGCAGTGACTTCAGGTTCCCTGCTGCACTCAACCAAAACAACCTCAGCACCTGTGAGAGGAAGACAGGAAACACACTTTACAATCTGTACATGATGTTAGCACACATGCACACATGCACACATGCACACATGAACACATGCAGACATGCACACATGAACACATGCACACATGAACACATGAACACATGAACACATGCACACATGCACACATTAATGCATGCACATATGCACACATGCACACATGAACACATGCACACGTGCACACATGCACACATGAACACATGCACACATGAACACATACACACATGCACACATGAACACATGACCACATGCACACATGCACACATGAACACATGAACACATGCACACATGAACACAAATACCCTACTCACTAAAGTAGACACCCACCCACACACACACACACACACACACACACACACACACACACACACACACACACACACACACACACACACACACACACACACACACACACACACACCAACAGCAATCCAGAACATACTCATTAGTGGTCGATGGTGGAGTACAGTATCACAAGCCAAAGCGTCCTATCACACATGTCAGCATGCAGGATGTGTGTTGCTCAACAGCATGCAGTGTGAGTGTAGAGAGTCCTTGTTAATAACAGTATACATGTCTTTGATGCATGTGTGTTGTTCAATGATTGGTCTCACCCTGGAACACAATGTGTACATGGACACAACAGTGCTGTGCAAGTATGAAATGCTTTTCAATGTCCTGTGCACCATCACTCACAGGTATACATACCATGGCTGGATGCACACAACTGTCTGGTGTATAGCAATAAATGCTATGTGTAGTACTGTAGTTACTGTAACTGGATGTAGTGTAGTACCATGAGCCATCATCAGGCAGCATCATGTGGTCACTCAAGGCCAGTAATGTGTGCCACACTGGCAACTATCTTGCTATACCTGAACTGCAGCACTGTGGCTACATTAACCATTTCACAGGCAGTTGTTACATGGGTATGTAAGGTGTTCAATAGGGAGCATTGCCTAACATGAATGTGTTGTGTGTTGAAGAGTGTTGCACCGCCCCATGATAGGCCTCTACCCCTCAGGTATAGTATGTGTGCTGTGTGGATGACATTTGGGATACTGGAGTCTGACCTTACAGCAGGTGTCTCAATATGCCATGTGTATCATATTAACATGTACTGCATATGACAAAGTGGTGTATGTTGTGTGCATGTGTATTGACTCTGCCTATACAATGTCCACTACAGTGTACCACAATTGTTTGGGATGCTCTGTGTATTGCATGTGTTTGAGGCAGCTACTCATGTTACTGGGATGTGCATAGTGCCACAGAAAACATGCAGAGCATGCATTATGTGTAGGTGTTTTACATGTGTATATGGCCTACAACTCACCTATGACATGCACATGTTATTTGCTATATTAAATGTAGAACACTCACCAGCATGGGTCTGCTGTCTTGCTGTCACACCAGAGGGACCTACAAGGATATGAGACAGATTGTCAGTGTCAACAACTATGGCATTGCTGCTGTGAGTTTGCAATTTTACAGTAGTGCAATGGTTGACAGTCACAGACATACAGATTATGTTCCAAATTATCAGTATTGCACAACACCAGCCTCCACATCTTCTAAATACACAGTACACATCTGACATATGCATGTTCTAACAATCGAGCTAACAGTAGTCTACAGATATGCCATGTTACCTGCACGCTCCGAGTCAACTTGCTGGGTGACTCCGGCCTCCATGATGACACATGTCTGTTGTAGTGGTTGGCCAGGAGCCACCACGCTGAGGAGCAGCTCTTCCACTCTAGTGAGGGGTGGATGTAATGCTGCACCACCACCTGTGGCAAGCTGTTGTCTGCGGACTTCAGAGGCATGCTGCCGGACATGTCTAATTAAATCACTGCAGTGATGGCGTACCTGCTCATAAGTCCAGTTATGCATGCCTACATCATTAACCTGACAGACAACATCTTGCCATAGTGCAGTGCGCTCATGCTGGTCCTGGCTGGTTCTGGAGAACAGCAGGGTGTGATGTTGTACTAGGGTGGATATAATGGTTTCCTCCTCTTCAGGGGAATACGCAGGGTTGCGATGGTGAGACATGTCCCTGGAAGACAATAAAACAATAATTGTGAGCAAGTCATGTGGCACACTTAACATTCTAAAGTACAGATATCAATGAAATGCCATATATAGCAACCTATTGGCTGTCAGTAGGTACACACTTTTAATACCACACATCAGTGCTCAGCCCACAACTGCCTGACAGTGCCTGGCACATTCTATATATTAAACCATGTTCTGCACAGCAACAAAGTGAAACCAGTATGTAAGACTATACAACAGTACATGGCACACTGTATGTGACACAATCCACCACCTAGCCACAGGGGGTGTGTATGAAGCTAATGCATGCAGACATTTGTCATCCATTGAAATGATTGTAAAGTACAGTTACAGTACTACCAATACACCACACTACTTGTTGATAGCAAACCCCTAAATAACATATGTACACATTCATCAATATAGGTGGCATATTGCTTTACTACCCTATACATGTTGCTAGATATGCACTTATATCCTGTAACACACATACGACCGAGGCCATGTTACAGGCATACCCACACACATATCAGACATACCTACAAGACACAAAGGTATGGCAACCCAGATGAGCTTCGCCTGTGTACCATACAGTACTGTGTGTCAGCACTTACAAAACCTTATACCTGAGGTATGTAGTGTGTGAGGACTACAGGTAACAAACAAAACAGTGTTTCCAAGCAATGTGGATATACACCATACTGTGCTGTGTAGGCCTACAGCTTCAGGTAGTATTACAGTTCTGGGATTTGTAGTCACTAGTGTTAACAATCAATAAGCATACAGGTACTGCTTTAGCCTACAATGGCACACTCGAGTCAACACCATGGGACTATGTCACACTGTATGCCATACTGCTTTTCCTGCTTAGCAATAGCATATATATCTTTTGCGGGGATCAGAGCTAGAACACTACATACCATGATATAAACAGTTTCCCACTAGGCTATCACAAATATACACAACATTGACACATTCACCGGCACATTCACCATCACACTCAGTCAACCTCACATAGCAATTAATTCAACAAGAACATGCGTGTGTGTATCGGGTCCTAGGTAGCTAATAGGCTATTAGCTGTAGGGCCTATAGAAGCCTAGCCATATGGTACCCTGCCCTTCAACACCCATGTAATTTAAGTTCATGTGCCCCTGTCATGCAGAGCCGCAGAGGTGGTTCCTGGGTTGTATTTCCTATCTCACATCCATTCATCATGATTATTCATGGTGACTGCTAATGAGGACCTTTCTTTGCTATTGATAGGAAGTTAGTTCCAGAGTATGGTATGTGTCTGAGATGAAAATGTACCACCCCAGCATGTTCTGCTTTTTGATGTTACAAGGTTTAGATCAGTACAGTGTGTAGCTTGTAGGGAGTTTGATCTGTTTACATGGAGCATGTCCAACACCTGTGGGTTTGGCATAGCTTTGTATGTTAGGCAGAGGTTGCCTCTGGGTAGGCGGTATGTGACACAGTGTAGCTGTGGTTTTGTAAGACAGTCTGCATGGGGCATCTGTTTGAGTCTGGTAACACTCTTTGTGAGGTATGTGCCTGGCGTCTACAGTTGCTGTAGATGTCTTCTGAGGTACATACCAAAAGTGCCATTGTACTCTATGATGGATTTTATGACTGATATGACTGATGAATAGAGTGGAACACTAACCTCTTTTTCCATGGATGACACACCTTTCCTGATGACATGTGGACCGTACACAGTTTACATGACTAGTGTGGCACTGTAATTATCAAAAGGGACACTACTGTCCACCTGTGTCCCGTGGTCTTTTATCACACTTTTGGTGTTGAGTAGACTACCACCTATGTGGTAGTTCATGGGTACAGGGTTTTCTAACAAAAGGGATGGCAATACATTTACAACATTGAGCTTGAGCGTACATATAAACATCCATTGGTGTACATATAGATTTACATATAGGCACATACACAGTCCACCATTCATGGTAGGAATATCATTTATGCAAAGGTTGAGAGGGATACAGTTATGTACTAATATTGCACAGTCTTGTGCAGAATGCATTGAAGGTATTCTCAGCCCATGTATCTTTAGCAGGACTCCCTGTCTGGAAGACTAAAAGCCTAACATATCATACCGACAGCATTTAAACATCACATGTCATATACCAGCACTGTATGCTGTCTTGTTTGCCACACACTACAACCTACATAAAAATATGCACATAACAACCTTCACCAACATATCTATGTCCACCCTTCACAAACAGTTGCAGTATGTCCCTTGCTCTATGCACATGTTAAGATGCTAATATATCTGACACATAAATACCTCTCCATATGTGTGTGCCATACACACACAAGGTCCACACTGTTGTAAGTCCGTAGACCTCACGGATGACCTGTTGAGCCTTGCTACAACATGAACAATTGTCACATGTGTGCATAACAGTAATATTACAGGGAGTATTTATAGCTGCTATTGCTACATTACTATACTAGCCTGGTACAGCAGTTGCCAATGCTATGCTACACATTTATGACTATCATGTGTTACTCTGTCACATCCAAGTTTATATAGCTGTTTACACTACTCCCCCAAACAGCCATTATACACAGTACTGTACAGAACATAGATAACATGATCAGATGTTTGACATTTAATGCTGAGCTACATATGTCACAGTTATGTCCCACTGCACACAGATACACACTAATTTGTCCATGGCAGTAGTTATGCATGGCATCAGTGCATACATACCTATTGCTGCCACATATGCATGTTTCAAAGTATGTACACTACTCTTCATAAACATCTACTACTTGCCGGTAACCACATATCTGTTACATACGTGTTTGTCACTTTCAGGTCCGTCTGTGTATGTTTTGACAATTTTTTTCTTTTTGGTATTAATTAAGTAAAGTTTGCTTTTACTTAATTGTTTGGTTATTAAGTTTTTTTTTTACTTAATTAATGTTTTTGTTTAGTAATTCAGTAATTTTGTTTTACTTAATTAAATTTTTGTTTTATTAAGTAATAATTTTTTTTTACTCATCTCAAGGTTTGTAGATGGTATAACATGTGCAATGTAATGATTGCATGTGGGGATAGGAAGTACAGTCTGCTTTTATAGGTATCTGCACATGTGCATGTGATGCCCTCTGCACCAATTGGTGCCCAGCATTTGGTAAATGCATACAGCCTGCTGTGTGGTAATTGCAGTACTCACTGTCATAGCAACCCGATGCTATAAATTGTTAAGTTATGTAGCCGTAGCCCTTTCAGATTTCCAGAGTGGGGCCCATGCTTGTTTGCTGTGGACACTGTTGTGTAAGTCAGAAGGTTGGTATACTTCTTATATCTGAAGCTAGAGGTGTAGACAGTGATGTACATGTTGTACTCATACCTGACTGTTGCCACTTCCAGTACAGAGCTATCAGTGTAGAGTTTAACTCACCCCTACAAATGCTTACACAAGATATATGTTAGTATGTAGTTTATTTTCTACTTATATAATTAACTGCCATACAAAGGTAGTTATTGAGAAGTATTCTTTTGGCACATGAACTGTTTGTGAACTGTTATACTGTGCATATTAATGTATTCACTTCTGCAGGGTTTGTGTTTTTTATTGTTGACATTAGCACATGATTCTCAGGAAAACTGGACAATTCCAGTACTGAGTATGCCTACCTACATCCTTGGTAGACCCTAAACACACACGTATATTTAAAATTTGGGGGGGGCGATGCAGACATACAGAGAGCATTATGTATTATTGTATGAATGTTATCTTACTGGACTTAAAAGGATTGGTGTGTACCTGTTAGTTTATCAAGGCAGGTGATCTGTCCACCTTTCTGACTAATGTAAGTACTTTTCAGAGGGATTCAGAGGGACACAGCTAAAATATGTTTCACAGTTAGGGACATCCCTGAAAAGTAATCACAGTTAGGAAGTATGGCCTCTGCCCTAATCAGATATGCCAGTGTTTGTTCTGCTATGATAATGTGTGGGGGTTGTAAAGTGCCTCTATAACAATATTTGCTGCTAGAATGGCTGTTTCTCTTATCACAGTCATGTAATGTAATTCCACAACAATTGCTGGTAAAGATCCACAGAACAAGCTTTATGTTATGGCCTTCCTATTTTTCCTTTACATTCACTCATTGTATTGCATGATATATTTATTTCAGCACCATGTTATTGTATATCCGCTGTGGTTTAGTGGTACTTCATGCAGTCTAGTGTGTCCAAGGTCTGGGTTTCGAGACTGACAGAGGTGTTTTATTTTGCTGCTGAGCAGAACAAGGGCCCTGACATACAGAGTGACTAAGGCACTTTTAAGCAGTTGTAAGTGGGTTTGCGTGTCTTTGTGCGATGCTTAGCAATACTTAGCTAAGCACACACATGTGCACACTCTCTTAAACCCGCTAACTACTGCTTAAAAGTGCATACTCCCGCTAACCCCCGTGCTAATTTCTTTGAAAGAAAAGAAAATGGGGAGATAGGAAAGTGGTGAAAAAGGGGACACAAAGAGGGAAAGACAGTAGGGAAACCAGCTTGGGATGTGCAGGATGGGTGTAGGGAAAGTCCATAGCTGCCCATTTCTTTACCAGCAACAGCTGTGCATATGCAATAAATTTGGAGTGAAATTTGAAACCTTCCACCCCTGAGAGAGGGGTGAGGATAACAAAGTATGTTGTACTGCCAATTATAATTATCAGTTTACATGTCCAGCGGGCATGTGTGCGAAATTGGCAGCTATGTATGGGGCGTAATTTTTTTGTGGTAACAGATTGCCCTTTGTTTTGTTTTTTTGTTTTTTTCAGGTGAGAGTGGAATGTGAGGTAGAGGAAGTAGATATATTTGGGGAGGTAAACAGACAAGACAAACAAGATGCATACAGGGGCAGAGTATGACACATGGGGTGGGTGAACACAATTGATGGGGACGGATGTTTGGAAATTGCAAGCCCATGAGCCCACAGATGGTAACAGTGGAACTGAGATCCCCAACCATAGGCAGTCACCACTGCACCTTCACAGCCCCGAGGGTGGCTGTGCTGGGGGCTGCGTAGGAGGGGCAGGCTCACCCATGAGTCACTCCACTCTCTCCTTGAACTGGCATAAGGGATCAGTGACTGAACGCTGGATCTCTCTACGCACCACAGCCCGGACCCTTCGGAGGGTGACAGGTGGCCCTTCTCCACCCACGCTTGCACGGGGGGATGAGCCCCATCCCCTCCAGCGCTTCCACCCGAAGGTGGCACAGGACCAACGGAGGAGGGGAGCCCGGGCTGGGCACCGGACCTGCTGTAGACAACAGCATTCCAATTTAGTAGTAACAGCATGCAGTAATATTCCCATTAACCCAACACACCAGCGTTCCAACAGTTGAACAGCAAGCATAACACATGCATATATTGACCAATAGTGGACATTCCAACAGCATGCAGGGATGGTTGGTGGCAAAAGACCACCAAGATTGTGGTGTTTGAACAGGGCACATGCATCAAAGTAAATGCAGATATTTATAGAACAATAGGACATATGTCCCAACAAATGTTTTGAGATTAGACATACCCATTGAGGTGTGGAATTGCATTGTTTATGCACATACAGTAGGGTGTAAAAAGAAACCTCCATTAACATCTTATAAGTACTTTTAGTCTACACTACATTCCTATTGACTGCAGGTGTATATCCTTTACATGTATTATTACACTAGGCAACATGCATTAGGTTGTGTAATGGGTTTGGCTAGTTCATTATATACCTGACCTATATCTAACATACTAACTGTCCAAGATGCAGATGTTACTGCTATGTTATATATTTTATTTATATCTACATATCTACATATCTGGTTGTGTTCACATGACATTTTCAGTTAAATTTCTACAGAACCCTATATTTCATGTAGCACACTCACATTTCTGGGGAACACATTAACAAGTTACTCATGTGCCAGATTTACCTATGCATGCCAGCCATTAACCGACTGTCAAGGACTGTATATATGCTTCACAGCTACTGGCACTTCCTTCCTCCACTTTATATGAGACTGCCCAACTGTGGGTTGACAGCACTTCATACAGCAGTACTATTTATATAATGCAAGAGTACAACAACATTTCAAAGTAAGTGATACAGACACACTCCAAGTATTATACCTTTATTAATTACATTACACACTTTTCTACAGGCTTTCTCCTTTATTTGATATTACAGTGCATATGGAACACATGTTCAAGACATATTATACCTTTATTAATAGGTTACAACACTCTTTTTCAGGCTCACTCACTTATTTTATATGACAGTACATGCAGAGATATTATTCTGGACTTATTTTACCTTTATTAATGGGTTACTACACTCTTATTCTGGCTTTCTGACTTATTTTATATAACAGTACATGCAGAGGAATTATTCAGGGCATTTTATGGCTGTATTATTGGGCTACAACACTTTTTTTCAGGCTCTCTCACCTATTTTATATAACAATACATGCAGAATAATTACTAACCTGCCTGGTGGCACAGCCTTAGCAGCCTATCTGCATAGGCTTGCTGATTTGCAGCATGGACACCTGCAATTGTAAAGAAAATGAAGGGATATTGAGACATACCTATCCATTATATAGACTAGATTAGCATGTCTTACATACTTCATTCCATGGCTACCTACTCAGTAGTGGGGCATCTTGCATCCCATGGGCCTCCTGTATCCATCGGTTCAGTAGGTCCTGCTTCTGTCTCTTCAGGTCTGCATGGTGGTGACGGACCTGCTCACCAGTCTGAGGGATGCCTGTGGCACTGGTGAGATCATGAGTTAACCGGTTCCAAGCCTCTACTTTGTACTCCATCCCTTGGAACTGGCCCTGCAGGAGTCTTGACTCATGACGGTGGACAAGGAGCCAAACCATGTATTTTAACTCCTCGATGCCCCAGCGTTGCGCTCGAAAGCATGTACCCTATCCAGCACCAGCCATTCTGACTGCAGATGGGAGGTACAATCAGTTATGGCAAGTATTTCCACCTATGGAGCTTAAATATGCTGCATTTCCCGCACTTTTTTGTGATTGGCCATTTTTGAAAATTCTCGGCTGACTGCAGACCTGCTTAGCAATGGTTAATCTACCATTTATAAGTATATGTATGTTAATAGTGGCTGTTTATCCTAAGCTGTCATGGCTTAGTGGTTCAGTACTTTGATTATGGTGCACAGTGTCCTGGGTTCGAACCTTGTCATTGCTTTTTATTTTACTACTGTCCAGACAGGCTAGGGGGTGTGGCTGTGTTTAGGCAACTTTGCTCTACGTTGCTCCATGTTGCCCTCCGGTGCACTGGTTGGTGCGGTGCGCACCTCCATGCAAACCTATTTCACTGGGTAAAGCGCTACTTAGCTACGGGCAACTATATTGCGCTGAGTAAAGCGCTACTTAACTATGGGCAACTATATATCGCTGGGTAAAGAGCTGCTTAACTACGGGCAACTATATTGCGCTGGATAAAGCGTTGCTTAACTACAGGTGACTTTATTGCACTGGGCAAAGCGCTGCTTAGCTACGGGCAATTATATGTCAAGATCCTTCTTATATTTATATATATACATTTTGTTCACTGATACATAGGCCATTTCAATGCTTTTTAATAAAATTTTATTCTTATATGTCAGGAATTATTTCATATACCAATTTAAAACATAAGATAGAAAGGGGAGTGGTGGGGCTCGAACCGTGAATGCCTCCTCTTTGTGCTATTTGGCTTAATTTGCATAAACATTTCTTATTATGCTCTTATTTATTTATTTATTTATTTATTTATTTCAGTTTGCTAACCGGGGAAAGTCCATTGGGCCAAGGTAGCCCATTTTCAATGGAGGCCTGAGGAGAAAAGCTCCAGACAGAATGACAATATACAATATACAATGTATTAGTACAGCATATGAGAACAGTTTAACATTCAATATACAGCAAGGCAAGATTTTACATATCTTGAAATATATGAGCCGAGTCGATCACTTATAAGATATTAGCAAAAACAATAAATTTATGTTCATTTAATACACTACATGTATTTAGGCAAAGGAATTTTAGAGAGATGAATTGAAGCAGTGGCAGAGATTAGAGTAGAATAGAATAGGGATAGGTATCAGGAATCAGGTAGGATGGGTACAGGAGCACTCCCAGAGTGGAGTAGAGGTGAGAGTGGAGTAGGGTTTTAAAGAATGGTAGGTTAGGGGTAGTTCTAAGGTAAGGGGGAAGAGAGTTTCATAATCTGGCAAGGGAGAATGATAGTAGAAGTTGCCCTGGTGGGTGTAAAGGCTTGTAAACTTCAAAGAGGTTCTGATTTGTGGATCTAAGTGTTCTATGTGACTAGTGAAGTTTTAGGGAAGAGGAGAGTGATGGACAGTTAGAAGGTTTGAAAATTAGCTTGTGTGTTGTAGTTAGTTGAATGAAATTTAGGTAGCTAGGGAGTTCCAACCAATTTAGAGCATGTAGGGAGTTGCAATGGTGAGTAGAGGATTTGGATCCTGTGGCAAACTTTGACATTTTGTTATAACATGAGGAAATTTTAAATTTTAGGGATGATTGGAGGTTAGAGAGTAGCGGAGCTCCATATAAAAGGGAGGGTAGGAGGTAGGCGGTAGATAGGAGTTGTCTAGTAGACAGAGAAAGGTAGCACCTGTGTCGGTAAAGCATACCAAGTTTTTGATGAGTCTTTTTAATATTGGTTTGTAGGTGGATATCAAATTTTAGCTGGTCATCGATAAGAACGCCCAGAAGTTTTGTATGGGGAACTATTTCAATAGTTGTTTTATTTAGGCTAAGTATAGAGAAGGATGCTTTGTCAGCAGCAGTATGTCTAGAAGGGGTAAAGATCATTATTTTAGATTTAGAGGTATTTAGGGCTAGGTGATTGTCAAGCATCCATGACTCAGTGGAGGAGAAGCTTCTTGAGTAAGGTTTATTAGTAAAGGATGAGTTTTGGCTGAGCAGATGATAGTGGAGTCGTCTGCGTATTGCACCAGTTTAGCATGGGGATCTTTTGGTGGAAATCACTGATGAAAATGTTAAATAGTAAAGGACCTAA
Organism: Protopterus annectens; assembly: GCF_019279795.1. Classification (NCBI taxonomy): domain Eukaryota; kingdom Metazoa; phylum Chordata; order Ceratodontiformes; family Protopteridae; genus Protopterus; species Protopterus annectens. The sequence goes on from NC_056728.1 coordinate 1,602,003,688, forward strand.
AATAGAGCCTTGGGTTACACCTGTTGGGGTGTGAAGGAAAGAGGAAATGCAGTAGTTCCACTTTACAGCTTGTTCCCAGGATGAGATATAGCTGGAGAACCATTTGATAGATGAAGAGGAGAGATTAAGATGGGAGAGTTTAGAAAGTAGAAGCACATGAGAGACGGTGTCGAAAGCTTTAGATAAGTCGAGGAGGAGCATAGAAACTATGTTCCCAGAGTCATGAGCAGAGTTAATGATTTCGAGGAAGCAAAGAAAGGCAGTGGTGGTGCTATGTCCTGGTATAATCCCGTGTTGGGTAGGAGTTAGGAGTTGGATGTCCAATAGGTAGGGTAATAGATGGAGGTGAATACATTTTTCGAGTATCTTAGAGATAGGGGATAGGATAGCAATAGGGAGAAAGTTGGAGATTGAGCAGTTTGTACCTCCTTTATGGAGGGGGATGATGAAGGCTTTTTTCCAGAGGTATGGTACATAGGACTCCTGAATGGAGCGATTGATTAGGATGCTGATTGGAAGGGCTATGCCATCAGCATGGAATGTCATCTGGGGCATTAGAGCAAGGTTTTAACTTTTGTAGGAGCTTTTTCATAGAGTGGGTAGAAATGGATTTGAGAGTAAAAGGGGAGGACTTAGGGTTCATGGATGTTAAGTTTTTGTTATCAGTTAAGTTGGGGGGATGTTGTTAGGGAAAGAGGAGGTGAGTTTGCCTATGGAATCAATGAAAAAAAAGAGTTAAATTGGGTAGCTAGGTGGGGGTCTGGTGTGTCTGGGTCAGGGCAAGGTTTCTCTCTTTTTGCCTGGGCATAATATTGATGAAATCCTATTCCAAAGTTTTCTGGGGGTGGTTTTATGATTATTTTGAAGTTTAAGGTAGTAGGATTTGCGGTCAGTGGCTATTTGTTTTTTTACTTGATTTCGCAGTTGCTTGTATTCGACAAGAGAGTTGGGAGTTTTGCATTTTTGGTAGTATTTCCAGATTTTATCTTGGTGATGCATAAGTAGTTTTGTGTCTTTAGTTAGCCAGGGGGCTCTTTTGGATCTGAGTCATTTGGTTCTACTGGGGGCAAAGTGGTTAAGTATATCAGTGAAAATTCTATTGAAATGTCAGACTGCGGCATCTAAAGGGAGGGACTTTAGAGGGTTCCAGTCTATCTGTTTTAAGGTATTAGAGAAAGTTAGGGGGTTGCATGTTACGGTTGGTAACGTGTGTGTGTTGAAAGAGGATGGTGGAGGGGGAATGGCATATGTAGGCAGGGAGATGGTCACTAAGGGAGTCTGCAAGAGTACCACTATCAGAAACTCAGTTTGGGAGGGAGACTAGTATCCAGTCAAGGATGCTACCTGTGGTGTAATCTTTATTTGGTCTAGTAGGGGTTTTGATTAGCTGTGTGAATTGATATAGGTTGATGCTTTGAGAAGGGGTAGATGAGTCAATGGAAGATCAGTTTATGTTGACATTGCCTAGGATTATAGTCTCACTATTTATGTTGGAAGTGAACCAGGCAAGAATATCTTCCAGTATATGGATATTGTTACCAGGAGGAATGTACAGGGAGGCAATGCATAAAGTTTTATTGTTATTTACTTTGAGAAGGGTGAGGGTTAGCTCGGCGGTGTCAAATGAGGGTTTGGGCTTAGTATAGGGTGTTACTGTTAAGGAGGAGGAGAAGAGTAAGGCTACTTCCCCACCTTTCTTTTGAGATCTGTCACTTCTTATAAGTTTATAGTTAGAGGGCATAATTTCAGTATCTTTTATACGTGGTTTTAGCCAGGTTTCTGTGATAGGGACAATATCAGGTTTATTATGAGAGATCCAGGTGTGAAAGGAAGGTATTTTATTACAAAGGCTCCTGGCATTAAGTGTGGCAAGGAGAAGAGATTTGCAGTGTAGGAGAGAGCTATGTGAATGTGGTTTACAGGTGGAGTTGTATGAAGGCCCTGGGTTAGGGTGTATGTCTCCAAAACGGAGGAGGAGGGTGATACATTTTGAGTAGAGTATGGATAGGTATTTATTTTCTAATGGGTCATAGGTGTAGATATATTTTCTAATGGGTCATAGGTGTAGATATTGGAACTTAATGAGGTGATTTTGGTGGTTATGGGAAGTGGTTTACTAGGGGTAAGGAAGAGCTTCCTTTGAAACAGAAAAGATTCATTAAGTTTGTAGAGGTGGTTCGCTCTTCATTGTCGAAATTGTTAACTGCAGCTAAGCAATGGGCACACCCGCGCAAACACGAGCAAATACAGGCAGCTATATCGGGAATTATAAAAAAAAATTGAAAGTTTTACATTTTATAACTGTACTGGGGGGTTACAATGTGAGGGAGTGTAGTGTTGGGTATGTTGACATTTGAGCTGACTCGCTCATGTGTGTTGACATTTCACAATTCAGACACATGCAGGGACATGGACCTTTGGAAGCTCGGCAATCAGACACACCCCCTGCCTTCCTGCACGGTCCATGTTAGACTTGGAGTGGAGTCAGCGTGCCCTCATGAATATGCATGGCACGCTGACGTCATACCGTTCAACTGCAGTTTCAAGTAAGACTTATTTACTCTTACACGGAGGATTCATGAATCCTGGGGAGAGAGTGAGAGGTTGAGCAATTCAGCAGTGTCTGCAGCTATTAAGAGGTATGCATACCTCTCAACATTTAGCTCAAGAAATCTGGCTATAGCCTAACATAAAAGGGGGACAAGGGCTCAAAATCATGGACAGATTTTACATATTGCTGTTATAAACTTAGGAAGTTGCTAGAATAAAAGTATTTCCTTCAGCACACATTTCCTGATGGAAATAAAGTAATTATTTAGTGATTTCAATCCCCAATGATTTACTGGGAAAACAAAAATGTTATGAGGAACAGAACAAAAAAAAAAAAAGAAGCAAAAATCTGAACGTTCTTTGAAAATGTAGAGTTAAAAATTATTTAGGTAAAAAACTATGAATGGCTCCCATTATTAAATTACTTTTTCTAAACATACTCTACTTCTGAATATCTGGTGTGTGTGCGTGTGTGTGTGTGTGTGTGTGTGTGTGTGTGTGTGTGTGTGTGTGTGTGTGTGTGTGTGTGTGTATGTGTTTGAGAGAGGCAGTGTGTCTAGACATTAAATATTTACCAAACTAATATTTTGGATATAAAATACTTTCTCCAACAGCATTGCATGCACTACAGCAAGTATGAAACATTATGTGTAAGGAATTATTTTATATCAATAATATATAAAAATAATAATAATATTATAGTAATTAAAATAAATAAGTAAAACAAAAGAATTTTATAGACAGTCCCTTCTCTAAGTGTAATAATACCCTTTAGAGTGTACACTACTGTGTGAATAACATCCTTCCCGGAGTGTTGAGGCCCTCTGCCAGGTGCATCAGGCCTCAGACTACCCTTGTGCATGTGTTATTTACATATTAACATACTCCCTGTTGGACATCATTGGTTGTGCAACAAATAGTGGATGAATAGGGTGGCAAAAGAAATATTTAACAATGATGTCATGACATTCATATATTGTATTTATTAAGCATAAAGCACTTAGAGTGACATATAAAACATTTCCATAATAGCATATCCAAGTTTATTTAAACTTCTTCAGCATTCACATCACAACTGTCTGACTTTCAATACTATGGAATTTTGTACATAGACTTAGCATGATGATCAACTTTTCTGGCTATGATGATGCTGTGCTGTAAAATAAATAATCTTTATTTGCACAATCAGACTAATTTTAGTATTGCATGCCAGTGATTGCAGATGATGTCATGGTGCATAAGTGGACTTTACCAGTATTACAAGTGTTACTTGTTACTATGTAAACGTGAACATGTTTTGCAAAATTGACCTATATGCATTCTGGTGCTCTCTCAGGCAATGTATTGGCTATCTCTGCACCTCATGATTCCTGTCAATCTGTTGAGGAGCAGGAGAGAAAGACAGACTGCAATAAAATGTGCATGGTGCATACATTGGCAGGATATATGGGCAAGAAATTTATATAACACTTCCAGTGTGGAGGTGGTGACTGGGCCCAAACTTCATCCTTCCATTGGCCAAGGAGGTTTGGCTTTCTGTGCTTAATGTCACAATAATGGTGACAACATTGTTTCCCCATGAGCGGTATGCCTGTAGCATAGGGAATAGACTTGGCCAAACTATTCCACATGTCATCCTTGTACGGAGACTTGGTATAGTCCTCCTGTAGAAGCCAGTGGTTGTAATGCTTGTGGTGGTGCTACAAAAAGATCTTTGTCTTCTCCCCACTCTAACTCTGTGCTCTAAAACAAGCACTAATACCTTCCCATTCACAGGATATCTGGGATATTGGCACTGACTTGACACCAAAAGCAGATCTCACACTTCATGCATTGTCAGGAAATGGAGATAATCACATTTCTGTGCTGAATGCCCAAAAATATATTTTAGATATACTGCACTATTATGACTCTATTGACACTTTAAGATGTGAAATATGGTGCTCCTAATCTTTTTTCTGCTGTGATTATATGCTCAACAGTGGCTCCATATTAACATGGCTAATCATGAAATAGCTATTGGATGTTCCTTCATAGTTGCAAATTCTAGTACTTGTGCACATGCCAAGATTCATAGAACAAATGGCTTTGTATAATAATTAAGATTACACTTCACACTGGCACAACATAGAGATTAAGACGTTTGAATGCCTGACTCCCTCTTTCACGTTCTCCTGATCTAATACCTACACATGCCACAAAAATAGTTTCCTGATGTTGTTAGGCAGCACTCATTTGCACTTTTTTGCCAATGTAAGAAAAATGACCAACTAGTGATGTTTCACAGACTTTAGGCATCACGGGACATGCATGCAAACAGTCCATATTACTTAACTCCTAATTATACATCACAAATGCTGTGCAATGTGACATAAAAGGGTTTAGTATAGATATCAGTCTAAGGTGATAAATGCCACTTATCCTTACCAGCCTATGTCTGTCACTGTTTGTCTATACCAAGTGTTGCACACCATTTGAGGTACATAAAAGCTTTTTTTATGGTAATCTGTCAGTCCTTTGTGTATGTGATTGTTTTGCTTATTGTGAGTTTGCAACATGGTAAAAGACACTCAGCAGATTATTTCCTACTCATGAAACATGTACCACAGGGCAGATATAAGTAATACATGTTTGTAGCCACTGTTGTGCAAAAAAAAAAAAAATTTGCAAACAACTAAAGAACATAGACTGAAGCGGAATCACCAAGGAACCCTCCAGGGCTGGTAACAGTCATGGAAATTAAAAATCAATTAAAAAAAAAACTCCTAAGTTGAAGTCGTAGTAAAAACTTTTCATATCCTTCAGTTAAGTGCTTTCTTTCTCAACCAGAACTTTATCAGAACTGAAGTACAACAAACTGATACATTTAAATACACAAAACATAATAATGTCAGTGCCTTGTTGGCCAATGAATATCTTCATAAATAATTAGTCCTTAAAACAATCATTTCCTTTAATTTAATTCTAGACTAAAAAAATCATATTACAACAGCATATTGATATAATATGTAACAGAGTAAATTTTAAACACATATTTGACCAACCCAAAATATTATAGTTTTACTGCACATGTCTTAAGCACACTATTAAAGGAAACATGGTCATTAAAACCTGGGGCAACAGTGGCATTTAGTTTAAGTTGCCATAATAACTTTGTTTATTCCAGTGTACACTCCCAAGATCCTTCTCTTGGATCATTTGCTACTTTTTCCAGTACTGTAAATTTACAAGAAAACTTATTTCCAGTACCACAGGTCAACACATGTAAACAAAGCATTCTTCATATTTTGTTTACTAACATATTTTTCCTATATAGAAAGAACTGGAATTTTGACATAAATTCACAAACCGCAGAAGTTCCACAATTAACCTCACATCCCAGTTTTATATGATTTTTCACATTATATTTAGTGGACACACTTTTACCCTCATATATGTACTGACACTGGTTTCACTCCCTACACTCTGTGATGTGTAATGTGTGACAACAACTACTCACGTTCTCGCTTCCCTTGTTACCCCTCTCAGATTTGTCCTTTAACTTAACACCACTTTTGTATATAAATAATGAGCTGAAACACAAATTTCTGTTAATGCCTCATCTGACTTAAAAATACTCCACTTTTTACATATCATATCCTTATAAGATGGGAATCAATACCATACCTCTCAACCTCTTAAGAGCAAAAAATCTGGACAAACCCTAAAATGATGGGGGGACAAATAGGGACAGATTTTAAATATTGCTCTTACAAACTTAGAGAGTTGATATTATAATAGATTTTGCATTAGCATGAATTTTCTGAAGGATGCGGAGTCTTGAACTCAAATGTTTGTCATTATTTAATTACTTCAATCCTCAACTATTTGCCAGGAAAGTACAGATTTTAGGAAGGACACACCAAAAAATATGAGGCAAACATCTGGCCATTCTGTGAAAATCTGTACAGTTGAGAGGTATGAATTAAATACAGTACCAAACATTAAAATCATAGCTCTTTCAAAACCACTTTTTTGTGAGCTTCCCCACTTATATTTCTAAACTTAACCCTCCAAGCATTGCCCAACAAGAGGCAAAATTTGTTAATCCTTCTTAAAATAGCATTTTGTATAATGTCATAAATCATATCCAAAGGCTAAGTCCTCTCCCAAAACATATTCATTAATTTATGCCTTTCACTGTTGAATGTTTCTTTCTCAGAAACCGTTCTCGACAATCTAATAAATTTCACCCTTCTCTCTGTCTTCCTCTCTCTCTCTCTCTCTCTCTATATATATATATATATATATATTATATTATCTCTGTGTGTGTGTATATATATATATATATATATATATATATATATATATATATATATATATATAGGTTTTTATTTTTAGGTTCATTAATATACAGTAGACTGATGACCACTAGAACCTAACCCAAATGTGTGGTGATTTATTGACTGCATCTGTCCATCAGAGAGATAGGAACCAGACATGAGGTGAATTTCTTATTACCCATCCATTGGTCTATGTTGCACTTAAAAAGGTATAGGGAAGAACTCTGCTCCATATGGATGAGGAGCTTGTTCCAGAGAATGAGAATTATCTGAGAAATATATCTGTCCCTCCAACATGTCCTATTTATGTCTCAAACTATATTTAAGTATTTTTGGGTCTACTTTATTCTATCAAAACCACGTTATGTCGAATGCGAGTTCATCGACACGTAATCAGCAAATGGTGAATCCAGTGAACACACAAAACAGTCAAATTTGAAATGTCAAAGTGTTTTGGTTGGCCCGTCTGAGCTACAGATCCGTAAGGTAAGCGTACGATAGTTATGGACATTAGGGTTAGGATTAGGGTGCGGGTTAAGGTAAGTGCATAGAGAGGCAATGTAAGATGGGTAATGTATTTAACGTTTAGTGTAGGATTTGAGGTAGGGGTTTGGTTAGTGTATGTGTGTGGTTTATTTATTTTGTTTGGGTATAGTTCCGTAGGGTAAGTGTGCGGTAGATACAGACCTTAGGGTTAGAGAGGGGTTAAGGATAGTGCATAGATAGTGGTGTGTGTGGAGTTTAGTGTAGGGTTAGAAGTAGGGTTTTGGTTGGTGGATGTTTGTGGTTTATTTATTTTGTTTGGGTGGGTAGTATGTTTCGGGCGGTGGGGTTGGCCAAGTATGAAAATTCGGTATTTTGAGTTTCGTGGTTTCGTGCGTTCGATTATTTCACGGTTTGGTGTATATGTTTCGATGGAGTGGTGTTCGACGTAACGCATTTTTTTTAAATAAAGTAGACCGTATTTTTAACTAGAAATTCTGATGATGCTTGTTTTAATGATGTGCAAAAGGTTTGCCAAAACATGATCTAGGGATACCCTGTATGCCAGGCAAAGATGACCTCTCAAAAGTCTGCATGATACTAAGTATTAAGATTGAAAATGAGATTGAGATTGAGATGAACAGTGCAGGACATTGTGTTTACTTCCTCTATTCTTTTTGTGAGGGACCTTTGTGGACATTCTAGTTGCTGCATGTCTCTGGTCAGGTACATACCAAAGGGGCATTATATTCTATGATTGGTCTGATGAGGGCTGAGTACAGTGGTATGATGACCTCTCTGGACCTTGTATGGCATGCCCTTTTTTATAAGTTGAGCAATATAGAAGGATTTTCTTTCTACCATGGACATATACTAATCAAAGGCTAGGATACTAGATTCCTAACAAGTGAATCAGCTTTTAATGGGTATTTTATTGATGATGTAGTTACCCGGTTGGTAGACCTCCCAAAAGATACAATAATGCATTTCTTGGTACTGAGTTTTAAGCCATGGCTTTGGCACCAAGCATTTGTCTGTATTACATCATCCTGATGGGTGTTTTCATCCTGTGGTTTTCAGTGACTGCTACCATTTTGCAATCATCTGTGAACTTGGTCAGCTAAAGTCCTTTGACATTGGTTTTGATATCTGAGAAGTAGATGCCAAAGAGGAATAGGCACAACACAGAACCCAGGGGGACTCAGTAAATATGACCTTCTCTGTGGGATGGATCCAGTGTCTGGAGGTCTCCTATGTCCTTGTTGATAATTTCCATGATCATTTTTTCCATGGCTTTGCAAATAAAACTAATCAGACTAACAGGTCTCTAGTTTCCATGATCTGTTGAAGGTCCTTCCTTATAAAGTGAGATGACTATTGCAGTCCTCTATTCATGTGGCACAAAGCCTGTTTTAAGACTGTAGTTTAATAATGAATCCAGGGGTCCTGATTAGCCTTATTTTAATGGGCATCCTGGGATGTTATCAATGCCCATTAAGGACATGTTCTTGGCTTTAGTGAGTGCAGCCAGTCCATGCTCCCTAGTTATAGCTAAAGAGTTTATATTGGATGGTATTTTTGAGTTGATAGTTGGGGGTGGGGGGTGGAGTAAAGTTGAAATTGAATTTGTCTGTTAACAGGTTTGTTATATTGCCAGGCTTGGTAAATGTGGCACAATTGACTACCAGTGCACATAATGCTGTGTGCTGCCCTTGAGGTTTCTGACATAGCTATAGAAAGCCTTATGGTTTTCTTTCATCTAGAAGGATATCTTAACCTCAAAGTTGGATTTGTTTGACTTAATTATCCCTCTTATCATCATTATCATCAGCCTCCTTTTTTCCCATTTTTCTACATGGGGTCAGGGTATCATGTTAACTGTCACCAACTCTCTCACTTCAGTGCCACACTCCTGCCTTCTTCAACACTCATGCCTGACTGTCACAGATCTTCTTTCACACAATCCATCCACCTCTTTACTGGACATCCTAACTTCCTCTTACTTACTTCCTGTCTGTCCCAAATCTTCCTCACCAGATTGTCTTCTGCTTTTCTACACACGTGCCCAAAGCATCGTTTTCTGTTCTTTTTGATCTTTTCTGCAATTGGAGCTACTTTGGCTTCTGTTCTTATGTCCTCATTTCTTCACCTGTTCCACAGTGTGCATCCTACCACCTTTTTCAGGCACTTTATTTCCATCACCTCTAGCTTCTTCAACTGTTCTGCCTTTACTGCCCAGGTGTCTGTACCATGCAGTAGTACTGGTTGCAGCACTGTCTTGTACACCTTACTTTTCAGCTTCTTTGGAATTCTGTCATAGACTACACCTGATACTCTATGCCAGTTGGCTGCAGCCCCTCTAATTCTAGCTTTAACCTCTTCATTCAGACTACCCTTCTCCTCAACTATCCCTCCCAGATACTTGAAGCTGTTTACCTGTTCCACTATCTTCCCTTCTATCTCTATTCTCAGCTTCTTCTGATTTCCCTAATTTGCAGCTATTACCACCGTCTTATCTCTGCTTAGTTTCATCCCATGTGCCTTCAGATTTGCATTCATTCTCCTATCCTTTGCTGAAGTTCTAGCTCAGAGTCTGCCTGCACTGTCACATCATCTGCATGCAGCAGCTTTGTTGATTCCCTCCCCTCCAACCTGTTTGCTAATGTAGTCCATCATCAGTATGAACAGCAGTGGGCTCACAGCTAAACCCTAATGTACACCCACTCCCACTGGGATCCCCTCTGTGAGGCCGAACACTGTTTGTACTTGAGTCACTGGGTCCTTGAACATAGCCTGCACTAATTCTACCAATGTTTCTGGGACTTCAAAACACCTCAGTACTGCCCAGATCAGCTTTCTTGGGACCTTGACATATGCTTTCTCCAAGTCTAGGAATGCCCAGTTGGACTCTCTCCTCATCTCTAGCTTCTTCTCAAGTATCTGTCTCAATGCAAACATTGGGTCAGTTGTGCTGCATCCTGATCTGAATCCAAACTGCTCATCTCCTATCTTACATTCTACTACTCTAAATATCCATTTATCAATCACCTTCTCCAAAACTTTCATGCAATGGGATAGGAGTTTGATGCCTCTGTACTGCCCACAGTTGTGGATGCCCCCTTTGTTCTTGTACACTGGCACGAGTATGCTTATTCTCCAGTCATCTGGGATACGCCTTTCTCTCCACACTGCTATAAGTACCCTTAGGGGCCATTTCTCCCCTAGCTCACCCAGCATCTTTATCATATCTGCTGTGACCTCATCTGAGCCTGCTGCTTTCCCTGACTTCATCTTCCTTAGTGCTGTTCTTACTTCTTCTAGGGTGGGCTCCTCTTCTTCTCTTGTTGTAGGCTGTTTCTGGGGCAGTACAGCTTCTGCAGGGTATTTTTCATTCAGAAGCTGCTGGAAATAGTCCTCCCATTTGCCTTTGATGCCCTCTGAACTGCTGAGGAGGTTGTTGCTGGCAACCATTACGAAGGGTGTCTTACTATCTTCTTTATCTTTCTGTCTTTGCCTTGCAACCTGATATAGTTTCTTTGTGCCCCTTACTGAATCACTTTCTAGACATTGGTACAGTGCCTCTGATGCTCTATTTGTTGCTATTACAACTTCTTTCTTAGATTTTTTTTTGTTAGCCAACCAGTAGTCCTTGTTAGCCGGGCCAGTCTTTTCTATCTCCCACTTCTTCCTGCACTCCTTCTTTCTTTTGATGACTTCCTGGACTTCTGTATTCCACCACCAGATTTCCTTATGTTCCTTATTTCCATACATGGCTCAGCCACATATCTTTTTTGTAGTCCTAACACATGCTGTTTCGAGGCACTGCCATTTTTCTTCAGCTCCACCTATTTTGTCCTCTTCGTGGGGTACTAGAACCCTAAGTAATTCCTTGAACTGGTGTACTTTCTCTCCAGTCAACTTCCATGTCTTCAGCCTGGTCTTTGTTGACCTTAGAGTCTTCTCTAACCACTGCTTGCAGCTGATAGTGGCTGTGATGCCCGCGCACTGGCTCAGCAATCAAGGAGCCTCAGCCCTCACCACTAACACCAGTGAGGGGCATCCATATAGGGAAAGGATTATAAATACACACACAGTAAAGTACAATTTCCCTTAAGAGCACACAGAGATCACAGTCAGTCTGGGGCAGGTTTCTACCTTTCTCTCCAGGTCCCCAATAAGACTCCCCATTGGCACAGCTATAAGGTCCAGATCTCAGCCTAGTGGGCAAGCTAAAACCTCCAGCACCCTCTCTGTTGAACCAGTGCTTCATGTCCCTGCCCAAGTATCTGATACACACACACTTTGAGATAAGAGTTTATACAACCACACAAACACACCTGGGGAAGGCTGGCACAGGTTCTCCAGCTGTGCCCCTTTTACCCGCACTATACGGTAGAAATCACTGCCACCACCCAGCTAATATTTATCAACTACTCAAAGGCCCTTAAAAGGGTGTCCAATTATTACTGTGAAATATTATTACCCAAATGGTAAGTGCAACTTAACAGGCAAGACTTATTTGGAGTGACTTGGTACAGTATCACTATATACATGCAATGTACCAAGTGATACTGTACCAAGTCACTCCAAATAAGTCTTGGTACAGTATCACTATATACATGCAATGTACTCTTAGAGATTAAATTATCTCTGTACAAAACAGCCACAGTTGAAAGTTTTAAAAATATTTAATAATAAATAACAAAAACACAAGACAATACTTTTTACTACACAATGCTAGTCAAGAGTTCAGAGATCACAGAGAAATACTTAAAATAATACAGTAGCAAGGGTTCTGACATCACAGAAAAACAAACTAGTCTAATCTTCCTTTTTCCTAGCTATATCTAACAGAAAACACAGTTCTAAAATACTACTTACATCTAGACACAGGCAGAGATCTGATGAGTGGGAATGTTCTCAAGATAAATGCTCCAAATGCTTTCCTTCTTTCTGTCCTTAAATTGACAACACAGTACCACTGATTAATTTCAGATTCCATAATTTCTTTCTGGTTCCCAGGCTAACAGATTCTCAGAGGTTAACAGCCCTTGATCTTGCAGCTGGTCAGGAAGCCAGAACAAAAACATAATTCATACATGCAAATTCTAGCAATTAACTCTGGTCTCAAGGCAATAGCCAGAATTCCTTCATCCAGACATATCGGCACCAAGTTTTAACATCAAATAATTGACTTATTAGCTTTGTTACAGCACAGTGCACTGTTGCCACTTTTTTTACAGTTCCACATTTAACCCTATTTTTCCCATTTAAGAGAACAAGCCTGTGGCTTATATTACTATTTACAAATGACAGAATTATCTACAAAATCCCATCTGGCTAGGTTGCCAGCCTTCACCTATCTTCACAGTGACAACTAGTGGTTTATGCTGTGGGATGACTGTTTCACTGGGGATAACTTTGCAATCATGGATTCTACCCCAGTGCCTTTTCCTTACTAGGCGGAAGTCTACCTGAGTTGCATGTTGACTACTCTTGTATGTGATCTTGTGACTGTCTCTCTTTCTGAACCATGAGTTTGCTAATATCAAGCCATTTGTGAGACAGAAGTCTAGAATGGCTTCTCCTTATTTTCTGCTGTTACCTCACCCATATGGACCCAGGCAGTCCTCATATCCTGTTCTGTCTGTCCAGATATGCGCATTCACATCATCCATTATCAACACCAATTCATGTCCTGCAACTGCTGTCTGAATGCACTCTTTTCACAACCCTGCTGTGGGGGATAGGCTGAGATTATGAATACTGCCCTATCACTACACTGGAGTCTGACTGCAATGAATCTATCATTCATTCTAATGATATCCATTACTGCCGTCTGAAGCCTTTCTCTCACCAAAGTTCATACACCATTTCTAGCCTGTCCTCCACCTGAGTAGTAGACTCTGGATCCCAAGCCAAGTGGCTTTGCTGCATTGCCCTTCCATCTCATCTCTTGGATACATATTCGTATCATCATGACATCCACTTCCAAGCTACCTGTCAGTGAACCTACATTAAGCGTAGCCATTTTCAGTTCATGTTTGGCAGGTTGGTTGGTTTTACTTCCAGCTTTCACTCAACAGAGCTATCCCAGGTAACCCAGGCTGGACAACTAGACACCGGCCAGCCAGTAGCTTATTGACCCAGGGCTGGGCTTTATGCCAGGCAAACACTGGCCAATAGGGGCACATGTACCCCTCCCTTAGCAAAGGTCCCTGGCGTGGGTCAGAGTAGGCAGAGTCCTCAACCCACTTATCACCGGTAACTATCCATGCCCATTTTTGGTGACATTAGTCAACATGACCAAATCACCTAGAGCCATATTTTACACCGAGTGGCTAACCCTGCCATGGCGCACAGTCTGTGATCCATGTTCTCCTATCTTGAGGATACTGCATACCACAGTAGATGTCAAAAGCAGTTGGTCTGTACAACTCTTCCCCCTATAGGGCACCATGTAGAGTCTATGCTGCTGCCCGCAGCTCCATTCATTGGTGAGTTTGAGATGGAAACACTTAACATGTTTTTTGGACATGGGGGCACAGGGAGAAAATGCAAAATCCAAACAGGCATTGGTCGGAAGTCAGGCTCAAACCTTGCACCTGGGAGGCGAAAACCTTAACCGCTAAGCCATCTGGTCCCTAATTATCCCTCTTAATTGCCTACTTACTTTGATGAGACAGTTTCTGTTTTTATGGGAATTACCCATCCTGATTTTTACCACAGTGTCCTGTTTAACATGGCCTTACTTCTGGTTGGTACAGAAACCTCTATGCAGTCATTGACATGGTTGTATAGAGTTTCTGAGAGCAATTCAGCACAGGATGCTGTATTCTCTGGGTTTAGAGGGGCACTTCATTTTGACAATCCTTCACTTAATAAAAGATAATTTGCCATTTAATTGCTCCTAAATGTTACTGGTTTAATGAGATCACAGAGTTGATTTTAATTTCAAAGAAAATAGCTTTATGGTCAGACCTTACCAGGGAGGATGAGACATGGGGGGTACAGAGTTCTCCCATATTTGTAAGCATGAGGTCCAGTATTTTGGAACCTCTAGTGGATGTATTCATTATTTGGACAAGGGTGTTTGTATTTACAAAGTCCAGGAATCTATTTGCATGTAGATCTAAGGCTGTGCAGGATTCCCAGACTACAGAGGGGTAATTAAATTCTTCCATGAGAAAGGTGTTAGTTCAGATGGCAAGTGTCTCCATTAAGTCCAAATATGCATTGTGAGCAGTGGCGGCTGGTGACTTCAAATCAAAGGGAGGCTGCAGGAGGCAGGTGAATGGGTGGGGGTCAATGGGAAGGGGTGTGTCCAACTAGAAAGGGGAGGTGCTATGCTCAAAATCACAAAAACTGTAACTTTAATCAAATACGCTGCCCTGGTTGCCAAACATACCTCCCAACCATACCAAATTACTTGGTTTTTACCGAGTTTTGGGGTCCAAATGAAGGGGTGCCACGATTCCCGGGTGGTACCCCTTAATTTCCGATTTTTTTGCTTTTTTTTTTTTTTTTTTTTTTTATTTTGAATTTATCACCCTGTCAGAGCTGACATCATCTAACATCAGCTCAGTCAGGGCTACCAGCCAGTTGGAATTGAGCTCAAGGAGCTCACGTCATCATTTCCGGCTGGCTGCGAGTGCTCGAAAATTAAACAGCACTAATGGCAGTTTCTGTTCGGGCATTGCATTTTGCATTGTTTTGCTGCCGAGAACAGGCTGGCTTTGCTTTGTTTTTTTTTTTATTTTTGCTGCTGAGAATGGGCTGGCTTAAACGGTTGCAGGACTTTGCTTTGTTTTTTTTTTTATTTTTGCTGCCTGCTGACTTAAACAGTTGCAGGACCTTTTTATTTTTGCTGCCTTGCTGCCTGCCGACTTGAACAGTTGCAGGACATTTTTTTTATTTTTGCTGCCTTGATGCCTGCCGACTTAAACAGTTGCAGGACTTTGCTTTGTTTTTCTTGCTGCCGAGAACGGGCTGGCTTAAACAGTTGCAGGATGGAGGCTAAGCTCTCTCAACTCAGTACTGGCGTAACCAGTCAGGAGGAGAAGGAAACCACACTCACTACAATTCCAGTCTCACATAGACCTACCACGACAGAAGGCAAACACATAAACACACGAAAACATACTCGGAGGCTCTAAATAAAAATCTGCCTAAGCAGCAGAGACCTCCAAAGCAGACACCCAAGCAACCGCTACCCCAAAACAAAACACGTGCAATACATAGCTCACAAAGCCAGTGTGCTGAACAGTCACAACCCTTAAGGCTAAACAACCCACCTGATACACTTGTAATAGGTGACTCTATCGTCAGGCACACTGACGTCCCACTCACCAGGCTGAACAAGGAGAAGGTCACGGTGAGCTGCATGTCGGGCGCTAGGATCCGCCACATAACACAAGCACTCAGGTCACTCCAAGGCAAGTACAAATATGACATAGTCATTGTCCATGCTGGTGTGAATGACCTGAGACGTACCTCCCTGGACTACATGAAAAGAGACATAGAGGAGCTCTCTAAGCATGTAGCCCGGGCCGGTATGACCCTGACCTTGAGTAGCATTTTACCCTCACCAAGAATGATGCCACAATATGAAGACAAGATGATCAATTTCAACAATTGGCTTAAGTATTGGTGTCATTCAAAGGGGATCCAATGCCTGTCAGCCTGGGATGACATGCTCGACAAGCCACGATGCTTCGCTAGGGACGGCTTGCACCTGTCACCCCTGGGCTTTTGGATATTGGCAAAGGCTCTTGTTACCCCATAGTGCCTTTTTTAGGCAAGGCTCAAAAGACAAACCCACCTCCATAGGTATCACAAGGGATAAGAAACTAAGAGTAATGCTACTCAATGCCAGAAGTCTAAACCTCAAGATGCACGCACTCAAAACTCTCCTTAGCATGGAGAACATCAATATCTGTGCAGTAACAGAAACCTAGTTCAAGGATCCCGAGAGCACCCCAGCACTACCAGGTTATACCTCATACCATGATTTTCGGCCCCAAAACTTGGACCGAACTACAAAAGGAGGGGGAGTATCAATATTCATCAAAGATACCCACACCTCCAGGTTGGTGGCACAGCACAAAGCATCAGAGACTATCCATGAGCAACTAACAGTGGGTAAAACTGCCTTACAGTTTATAGCCTGCTACAGACCACCCTCCCAAACCCAGGAACCCCACTCGGCCTTCCTGAAAACACTGGAAAATATGAAGGTCTCTCCAAACACCATTATATTGGGCGACTTCAACTACCCAAACATAGACTGGGAGCATTACTCTAGCTCCAACACCCTAGCCCAAAGGTTCCTAGAATTTATAAACTCAAATGCTATGGAACAACTTGTTACCACCCCCACAAGAGGGGAAAACATACTGGACCTGATCATCACCAACAAGGGGACTCTATGCTCCAGACCAGAAGTGTATCCCTCACTGGTAAGATCAGACCATAAACTAAACTCACTGGATATTCACATCCCGACCCCACCCCCTGCCCAGAAAACCACAGTGAAAAACTTCTCTAAAGCAAATTTCACACTCCTCAAAACCGAGGTGGAATCCTTCAAAGCCCCCGGGTCTGTGGAAAATATGGTCCAGACCGCAGAATCCTTTATAAACGCATTCTATGAACTCTTCAGGAATGCATGGATCATGCAATCCCAAATAAAACCAAGACCCAATCCTCCAAAGGCAGACGTCCTGTCTGGTGGACCCCAGCCATAAACAAACTATACAATAGAAGGAGGAAGCTACTACATGATAGAGCAAAATACCAAAAATGGTAGGCATCTCTGATCAGTATTAGCAAAAACTACGGGCACTCATAAAATCGTCTAAGGCCAGCTTCGAGAGAAAAATTGCACAGGACACTAAGGATAATCACAAGGCTTTCTTTAGTTATGTTAGGGACCTGGGTAGGAATTCCCAGATATGCTCAGAATTAGTCCAAAATGACAAAAAATACACAGAACCCACAGACATTGCCAACATCCTAGCTGACAGGTTCAGCACAAACCCCCCCTCCCCACCAAAAGGGCAAATATCTGTCCCAGCAGAGTGCTGCCCCCCGACATCTCAGATTCTCAGGTAAGAGCTGCCCTATCCAAAGTAAAAAACACAGCATCAATGGGAACAGACGGTGTCCCGGGCTGCGTCCTACATGAACTCCAAGAAGAGCTAAACCCAAACATAAAACTACTGTTCAATCTCAGCCTTACTACAGGATATATACCCAAAGAGTGGCGTACAGCAACAGTGGTCCCTCTCCACAAAGGTGGTGCCTCAACGGATCCTGGAAACTATCGCCCCATAAGCCTGACTGGCTTTGTCTGCAAAGCTATGGAAAGGATCATCATGGACCTCATAAATAAAGATATTGGGGACCTACAGACACTGGATCCTACCCAGTTCGGCTTTGTTAAGGGCAGATCCTGCATCTTAAACCTGGTCGATTTCTTTGAAACAGTAACCAAGGCCATTGACAAGGGGAAGGTGGTCCACACAGCCTACCTGGACCTCGCAAAAGCCTTAGATACAATACCCCACTCGGGCATTATAGATAAGCTCACCAGCTTAAATATAAACCCCTATGTCACTTAGATGGGTTGCAAACTGGCTCAAGGACAGAAGCCACATTGTTAGAATTGCTGGAGCCATGTCAGACTCCAAACTAGTTACAAGTGGCATCCCACAAGGCTCAGTCCTGGGACCTCTCTTGTTTGGTATATATTTCTCGGAGGTACAGGCCAACATGAAAGGACTGTGGTTGACCAAGTTCACAGATGACTGCAAACTGGGCGCCATAATCGACTCTCCAGCTGACACAAGCATCCTCAAAAAGGGCCTCATAGAAACAGACAACTAGTGCCAGAGCCACGGCCTCAAGCTAAACGCCAAAAAGTGTATAGTCATCCCCTTTGGCAAAAACAAAGTGCCCACAAATTACCACATAGGTGGTAATCCATTAAGTACAGAAGAAGTAATTAAGGACCTGGGGACCCAAGTTGATAGCAATCTCTCATTTGACAACCACGTGGCCAAAGTGATTAGAAGAACATTTTATATAGCCCACCTAATCATGAAGGGATTCACATCTAGATCAGGGGAGGTCATCGTGTCTCTTTACTCATCCCTCATCAGGCCCATAATTGAGTACAATGCCCCATTTGGGATGTACCTTACCAGACACCTGCAGCAACTGGAAAGACCCCAAAAGTACCTCACCAAGAGGATCAAAGGGCTCAAACAGATGCCATATGCTGCCTGGTTAAAGAAACTCCAGCTCTACTCAGTGGCATACCGCCTGCTCAGAGGCGATCTGTGCCTGACGTATAAAGCCATGTCCAACCCGGAATTAATGGACATGCTGCACCTCAGAAAATCCAAATCCCATCGAGCTACGCACTCAAGAGACTTGAACCACAGCACTGAAATAAATAGGACATGCTGGAGGGACAGATTCATAACCCAGAGGTTCCCTTCACTCTGGAATAAAATCCCAGTCCAGGTTAGGCAGAGTCCCTCATTGACTCTCTTCAAGAGGAATCTTGATGAGTGGATGGGAGATCGTAGGTTTACCCCGGGTATCATTTCTGTGTCACTGTTAGACAGAGGCACAGTATTGTAACCTCAAAAAAGGGCATAGCAAAATTAATTTAAAATGGGTGGCGAAAGCAAAACACACTCTGGCTAGGCTTATAAATGCCCTAGGGCAGATAGCCTAGTATGAACCTATAAACCCATGAATCTATGTCATGGCAGGCTGTGAGAATGGGATGAAGGCACTTGGGGAATTTGGTAAGGAAACAAAGGGTGTGTGTGTGTGTGTGTGTGTGTGTGTGTGTGTGTGTGTGTGTGTGTGTGTGTGTGTGTGTGTGTGTGTGTCTGTGGTACTGAGAGTTTACTGTACTAAGTATTGCAACTAATTAGTAATTGGAGGTGTTAAAGTTGAGGTAAAACATTTTAAGGTTATCTGTGTTGGGACATACAACAGAAGATATAATTTGGAAGGTGACTGAATTTTAACTAAGGGACATGCCTTTGCAGTAGGATCAATAGCAAAGTGGCTGAGGATGGAGAGGCTGTTTAATTAATAGGACTTAAAGGGGTGGATGTGGACAATGACTGTCTATGTAACCATACCCTTTCTAACAGCTGTACATCAATTACTTGTTTTTCTCCTTCACAAAAGGAAACAATTTTTTTTTTTGCTATAATTTTGAACTTTTATAACTCCAGCGAAAAGTCATACATAGACACACACCATGCCCTTTCAACGCATATTCTGTTTTGAGCAACAACAAACACTTACTGTACGCTATGAATGAGCATTTTATTTTTGTCATGCGAGTATGGTATATGTAACACCTTTACAAAAATATTAGTACTGCAGTGGTCTACTAGTGATTATTTTTGTGTTAAGTAACCATGGTCTTTTCATTGCTTAACACTTAGTTCATTGGTACCACATTTCTAAGCTGATGATTAATGCTACAAGACGTTTCCACTGCTTGGATAGGTAAACAATATGGCGACTTGCAGTACGGGCTGTGAGCATTGTACTCGTGCCTTCTCTTTAAAGGTAAACAAAAATTATTTGTTGGGATTTGGAAGAACCGGACAGAAATTTATAAATTACTCTGTGACATTATAATTTGTGTTGCTGAGTTTTACAGACAGTCCTAATGGAACCAGCCACTACGATCTTTAACCCTGACCCACGTAGAATCTAAAATGCTATTTTAACAAATATACTGTAGTTAGCTGATACTTATGTTACAGAAATGGATACAAGTGACACCTCTTTGGAACACTACACTCCAATTCAGCTTTATAGAAAAGTGTATTTAGTATTGGCTTTGAAATGTTAGGCAGCGACATTGCGCTGTACTTCAGGAGAACAAGAGAGTCCCAAAGAGAAGTTATTTAAGAATTCTGGTGACACTTCTGTCTATGTATAGAGCTTGAGTTAATGGCTGTATATAAGTGTTGCATGGAGGGAAAGTTGCTGAAAAGCTGTGTACTTAAGAGTAAATACATACACCTCCCTTTCTAGCACCAAATCACTGTTTCGTGTTATTGTAGTGTGCACTTCAGAGTTGGTTTTGGTGTGTGCTTATACGTAGGTCTGTAGCAGAAGCAGAAAGCATTCACTTGCCTACGGTTGAGTAATTGTGTGTGATTTGCCATGTGTTGTTTACCAGGCTAGAAGAGCTGTACATTTTTTATGCAGAGTATAGCAAAGAGAAGACTCAAATTGATCTTATAGTGCACCTGTCCAGGAAGTGAATTCAATATATTCTGCTAGTTTTTCCAGTTAGAAGCGTTATTTAGTCAAGGGCATGTTTAATCTTGTTGACCTAAAAAGCCTTATTATATTGAGGGCTTGTTGAAAAAGGCTACAAACACAGAGTTGTCAGCAAAAAATGATATTCTGACAATGTAATAAAAGTATATGCATACCTCTCAAGTTTACCTCATTACTAGAGATGTTCCTCATTTTGGCTACTAAAAAGTCTATATTTCTCAAAGTTCCACATTGAATAGGTCTGTCAGATATTCATTGTTGGGATTTTTTAAACCGATCTCCATGGTTAAATAGTATTGAATCATAATTCATCAAAAGAACTGCTTATAAGTATAAAGCAACACATTTTAATCATCCTGCGACCTTTCTAGTTGAAGTTATTAGTAAGCTGTTAGTAAATGTTCCACATTTTGCTCATTTATTCCACATTATGGGTGGCAGTGTTCCACATTTGGTTAGTTGTTGGTAGTGGATTATAGCAAAAATGGTGCTATTGTTTTAAAGTCAACAATCTGTGACACTGATTAGTAAGATGAGATTTTACTTATACAGTTGTATAAAACATTTATTTGTTTACTTATCTATTGACATTTGATTATGGGGAAAGCCCGATTGGGTAGTAGCCCATTTTCCTCAGATGCCCAGGGAGAAAAGCTCCAAATTATAGGTTCATAGGTACTAGGCTATTGGCCCTAGGGCCTATATAAGCCTAGCCAAAAAAGGTACCCTTGCTTTTGCCACCCAAGAAAATTATTTTCCTGTGCCCCTGTCGAGCATAGCCACAGAAGTGATCCCCGGGGTGAATTTCCTATCTCCCATCCAATCAAGATTTTTCTTGAAGAGTGCTAATAAGGACCTTTAAGAACATTAATTTTACAAGCTTCAAAAATTAAAAGCAAAGGCAATTTAAATAATTATATCACATTAGACATAGTATGAAAAAAATTGGTTAAGAATCGATACAAGGTATATGACAGTCATTTAATATTTAGAGATTTTAGGCAGTTTGTAGAGAAATTAAAGGTAAGTTAGTTTAATATAAATACGAATTGCAATATGAAGTGAGGGAAAAACAAGCTTATGTTTTTTTAGAGCAAATGCCAGGGAAGAGAATTAGCAGTAAGTGGAAAAGGGGATAGTAAGGTGGTATAAGGAAAAAAAGATACTTTTTCACATTTAGGGATATGTAAAATAGTAGCAGTGTTGAAAATTTAAAACACTAATGGTAATATAAAAAACATTTATTTTGATAGATGATGAACAGAAACATTATATACAGGCCACTCTTCTAAGGGTGCCATATTTTGGTTGTCTGTTCTTCAGTTTGCGTTTGAAATGTGATATCCCACAATTCCACTGGGTGGGTGGGGTTACATAATTATGCATGCAAATTAGATATTAATAAGCATACAGATTTGTACCTATTTTTCATGGACCTTTTCCAGATTTTTGATGTTTCCAGGTTGAGAGTTATGGTGCCAAACCATCATTATGAGAGTCCAATCAAGACAAAATGAAGTGCAGAAGAAAAAAATATTTCAATGCATTGGCTGCATGACAGCTTAATATCTAGATGGAAACAGCAGCATGAAAAAATAAATTACTTTTTAAATACATTACTGGAATACCAGCCAAAATCAAGTATAAGAAAAACAAGCAGCCTCAACTCCAACTACTTCTCCTTGCACTGCAGTTCTAATTATAATTTATATTCAGCTTTATAAAAAGTACCAAGTAATATTCTGAAAGTAGCAATCTCTGTGATACCCCCACTTGTAAAAATGTTTCTTATCCAAAAATGACCTGCTGTCTGAACAACTATCTACTTGTTTCATGGGAATAACATAATCAAAGTAAAAAATGAAAAGCAAACAAGAAACAAGCTCAAGATACATTGCTTAAAGGATTACTGTAAAGGTAATGGACCACACATGATAGATTGGCATTCTGTTTGGTTTACAGCCAGTAAAGCCTCCAAAGATGACTGCAAGTCTCCAACAAATGTAATGAGCTTCTTAAAATAATGTAATCCTGTCCTTTATTACAAATACTGTCAAATACATTTCAATACCCAAGGCTTATACATTATCTAGTTATGTAAGTATTCTCTGCATGGCAACAACAGAAAGGCTTTCAGTGTTGGCAATTTTTCAACAGTATGCTTATTAAAGCTTACTTGCATCTTACAATCTCAGACAAGCTTACCTGATGGTCATTAAACCATTGCTACTTAAACACAGAGCAACAGGCACTTTCTGACTAATTTGTTTGTGTCTTTTGGCTTTTCCCAGTTAGGGGTCACCACAATGGAACTCTGGTCCACTAATGATTGGCAGTTGATTTTTACATGCCGAATTACCAGCCCTGATGCACAACCTTCAACAAAAGTATGCCCACTTACACATGTCTCCATGCAGAAAACGCTCTAGCTGAGAATCGAACTGGACAGCATCATACTGTGAGGCGACAACGATACCGCAGCACCACCACCGCGGGTAGGCACTTAAATCAACAGTATAAAAACATGACAGAAACCAGAACATTCTGCAAAATCAAGGACAGAATAAAAGTAGCACTTGTGTCTACCTTGGATGGGGGGATACTCTGCACATTTACACTGCATAACCGCTCATTGCCTTGCTTGGACACATCCAGAGTCACTACATGGAGGAGTGGGGTGCAACAAGTATGTCACAATTTGAAATTTCTCTGGCTGACTGTGATGGCCCTGACACATTTGTCATATCTCTCAACCTCAGAAGAAGAAATATGGACAGAACCATACACAGAGTGGGACAAAGGCCCAAAAATAAGGACAGTTTTTAAATATTGCTCTTATAAACTTAGAAAGATAATAGAATAGTAGGTCTTGCATTAGTATGAATTTTCTGAAAGGTACGAAATCTGAAACCCAAATGTCTGTCATTATTTTCTAACTTCAGTCTTTAATGATTTGCCACTAATTTGCCAAAAAAAAACAATTTTATGAAAAATGGACCAAAAATGTGATGTAAAAATATAAAATAGCCACACAATACAGCCTTCTTTTACATAATAGGGGTTGTAACTGCACCTTATCATTTAGTCCAGGATATTTATCAGCTCTTAATCTTATAATCCAACGTGTTTCACATTCTTGTAAAAGAAGGCTAGTGAAACCGAGACGTCACATTCCTGATTGAGCTCCTATGAAGCCTATGACCTTTATGTCTTAATAATATGAGAAGGTAAAGGGATGTTTTTCACACTCCACCCTTATTATGTAAAAGAATGTTGGCGGAATTGAGATGTTATGTTTTAGTTTGAGTCCCCAGGAAATTTTTGAAAATGGCTGAGAGGGTAAAAGGATATTCCCAATACCATGTATTTTGTTATATTCTAGCCCTGATTTTATATGAAACACATGAAATTAGTGTTATACTAATAGGTCAGATGGCTATGAGTTATTTATTATATTAAATCCGAATGCTTCTATGAATGATTTTTATGTGTATAAATGTTAGTAATGATTTTTATATTAATAAGCATCTTTTATATATTTTTATATTAGTGAGTTTGCAATTGTTTTAGATCTTTTGTTTAGAGTACGTAAGTACCTAGATAGTAAGTGGTTTGCTATATGTTATAAAGTGTTGAGGCACTGGGTTGTAGAAGGTATTGATATGTGAGTGTAGACTGAATTTGTCTTTACAGGTGTTAGTAATTGTTGTGTAATGAATTAATCAACCTATCAGGAATGTTTTTACTATATATAAATTCTGAATATGCACATCAAGAATTGTAAAAGTTTGAAAAAGCCTTCGGGTGAAAGCGCTCACTTATTCCTTTGCAAATAAACCTGTCTTTTAACAAATTGAAGACTGTTGGAACATTTTCCGTAGAAGACTGTTAGTTGGAAGTATTTACAAGGAACTGTGCTGCAATTCTATTTGTGTGAATATATTGCTTGCTTGTGGACTTACATGTGGAAGTGCTTATAGAGGCAACGCCATTATCATACCTGCATGAAATATGTCTTTTCATATTTTTTCATCTTCTTCAGTGCAGGGACGTTTATCCATCATGTGGTTCTGGTCTTACATATATATATATATATATATATATATATATATATATATATATATATATATATATATATCTATTAATACATATGGAAATATAGTTGTAGGTGTCAGTATGCATATGCACTCACTACAGGGAACAGGTGAGAGAAATGCAGCAACCCGAATTTACAACACAGCATGAATCATGAGAGACTTACTAACCTTCACACTCACAGAACACTGTCGACAGCATACCAGCATGGTCCACACCCTTACAATCTGAAAGGGCAACGCCTATCTCACATACCCTTTTATAGCACTGTCCTGAAATCACAGTGAGACATGCAATCAGTACACAACTGGCTGCATGCAATTAGCAAATGCTGCCTTACAATTGGTGCAAAGGCCATCACATGGACCTATGCAGATACCTACAAAAGCATCCAGTACTAACACTCCACACATGCAATACATTCATTGCACCAAACTGACGGAGAAAGAGAGAGAGAGAGAGAGAGAAAGAAAGAAAGAAATAAATAAAGCAATAAAGGCAGTGATAAAAAAAAACTGCATAATCACAGCAACAAAACCAGCAGCAGCAGCAAACAACAATTAGCACCAGTGACACAGCAACAGCTGACACAAACACAGGTAATGCAAAGTAGCAGGTTAATACTGTGTTTACTGTGAAACCTCCAAATGTATCATAGTTCATTATCTATAGGTATGTCCATGAGATAGGTTGTGTGTACATAGTCCTGATATATATACATATGTAATATTGCTGTATATGTCTTCCATACTTAAAACTTCCATAGCTTAGAACACAAGGCCAGTTATGCATATGATGCAGTAGTTCCCAGGGTCAGTAGAGGTTCCTCCTCATTGGTGTGGGACCACTGTGTATGTATGGCACTGTTCAGGTACATATCCTGTAGTATGGCCAGGGTTTAATATCAGTCTGTAATGTGGTGCTATGTCCTCTAGGGGTGAACGTATCACACATCCAGGGATACCATTTTGTAACAGTGATGCTGTGTGTTCTGCAATGTTGAGGGTGGCCCTCACCTGGACATGTGAGATGATAGGGAGGTTACATTCATCGGTGATAACTAATTCCACTTGTGTAGGAGAATGTGGGGGGGGGATACCAGCACCTAAACTGCCTGCAACAATGTTGCCAATATCTGTGCATTTGATGAATGTGAAGCATCTTACCACTGCTGACCACAGATGCCTTGCCTTCATGTGAATCTGCTCTGTGCTGCAGTAGCCTCCTGCTATTGTTATACAATTTGCCTGTATCTGTAGTCCACTGGACAGGATAAATAAGTGGTGCGCATACGGTCTGGGTTAGATATGTGTGTGCACATTACATGCACTATGTGGGATGTCTGTGGTAAGCTTTTGCAAAGGGGCCAGCAGTGTGTGTTGTGGCTTCCACTGGCCCAGTGGGCTGCATGGATAGCATCACAGTCCTAACTAGTAAATAACTGTGTAATTACATACATACATAGCAAGGTAGTGTACTGTGCTTGTGGTGTTGTTGGGATATGTATATCCAGGCTGAGTAATGTGTGTCCACATCACAGTGTTGGATGGCAACACACATACAGTATGTTGGGATGAACACCCAGAGTGTTTCAGAAGTGTTGCCTGTGCAGAAATATCTGGCCATTACCTGCGCATCCCCCACAACACACACACATGCAACATATGGCAGAAGTAGTATAGCAGTACACATAGGTTCATAGGTTCATACTAGGCTATTTGCCCTAGGGCATTGATAAGCCTAGCCAGAATGTGTTTGTCTTTTGCCACCCAATTAAAATTTATTTTGCTATGCCCTTTTCTGAGGTTAGTATACTGTGCCTCTGTCTAACAGTGAAATAGAAGTGATACCCGGGGTACAACTATGGTCTCCCATCCACTCATCCAGATTCCTATGGAAGAGAGTCAGTGAGGGACTCTGCCTAACCTGTACTGTGAGTTCATTACAGAGTGAAGGGAGCCTCTGGGTTATGAATCTGTCCCTCCAGCATGTCCTATTTATTTCAGTGCTAAGGTTCAGGTCTCTTGAGCGTGTGGCTGTATGGGATTTTGATTTCCTGAGGTGCAGCATGTCGATTACTTCTGGGTTGGACATGGATGTATACATCAGGCACAGATTGCCTCTGAACAGGCAGTATGCCACTGAGTCCAGCTGGATTTTCTTTAACCGGGCAGCATATGGCATCTGTTTGAGCCCTTTGATCCTCTTGATGAGGTACTGTTGGGGTTTTTCCAGTTGCTGTAGGTATCTGGTTACACAGACAGTCACCCATGGGTTCTCGTGAGGGCATCCGTGGCCGTACTGCCTCTGGCCAACGTGCCCAAGGAGGTATGTCAACCTCCACTATGTTTCGGACTGTTATGCAGGCACAGGTGCATATGGAAAGGTAGACCAGACAGGGTCTGAGGGAGCTGACAGCATGTTGCACAGCCATGACAGATGGCATGCGTGACATTGCGAATGCTATTAGTAATTTCACAGATGTCGTTGACAGACGTTGTGGGGACATACAACAGCTGCTCCACAACCAGATGTCCATGGGCCAGCACGATGGTGTGCGTTTACGGTGTCGACATGGCCATATGCTGGCAACAGCACCAGCTGGCAGTCACCGCTGACGACAACAGGCCCACTCACGCACCTCAAGTGCCAGCAGCAGCCCCAACAATGCTGGGTTAGTGCTGTCATCAGGACGCCCCAGGAGACCACGTGCACGTGGCTCTGGACAGTCCCAACAGGGAACTGTGTCCAGTCAACACACACCCGCTTCCAATGACAGTACCCAGTCTGGGTTAGTACCGGATACGGTCCATAGCACCCCTGCAAGGCACAGGTACCGTGTCTGTGCCCACAGACACTGATCTGGATGACCTAACAGGTGCAGTCTGTGGCTGTCCACAAAACCCTGTACATGGCAGCCATTATGTGGGACTGTGTGCGTGCTTACACACATGCAGAAATTTAACACCTAGGGCAAACACATACACACACACACTGCACCAACACTGGTCCACCCTGTACTGCTGCCCCTCACAAACACACATACACACACATGTCAATTGGTGGTACCAGTGGCTGGCTTGGGCATACCTAACCCACACCCTGTGCATATGATGACACTGTGCCACCTCCTGCATACTACAACATCAGTGCAGGAAAAGGTAAACACGTTGCTGATGCACAGGGTGACTACATAGATGTGTATAAGTAGTAACATGTTGGTAACTGTTCACTGTTCCACTATGATTGTGTGTATATCCCAGCATTCCTGCTGCAGTAACTGTATGAATGTCCTGAATTGCTATCTGCACCCATACTACTTACCAAAGTGTACCAGCTGCACACCATCACATGCTACCATTGACTATGGGAATGCGCATCATGTGCTGTATTGTAGATTCAGCTATATGTATCTGTTCTGTCACACATGCATTTACACACACCCTGCTACCCCCACACATGCACACTCTCACCTGCCATTTCCATTATTTATTACCCTACATGAGTAGCTGTCGACACATGACAGGTACACATTTGAAAAGTGCACTATTTGGATTACTACCGATTTCCTCCTCTCTACCTGTACTCACAGGGTGCAGGCAAATCATTAGTTTAAAAGTGTAATGTGCATCAGGTACTGTGGTTCCCTGATTGCTACATCCAACATGTTTTCCATACGGAAATGCACACACAGAAACATCCCACATCCACACACTTGCCACATTCAGGTTTCAAAACACTATCTAGGTATGTTCTGGTACATGTGCGTGTTACAGTAGCATGTAGCACTATACTGAGTACTGGCAGTTGTCTGTTATCATGTTGTTTGTATAGGGTGCTGTCAACCTCACTGTTTGTTAAGGGAAATGTGCACCCTGCAGTGCGTAGCCCCATTTGGCAAAAGCCACATCCCACCCCCAGCATTGTGCACACACACTAACCCCACTCACACTAAAACACATACTTTCCATTTGCAAGATTCAAACCCCTACCTAACTGCGTTATGACACTAGAGACAGACACATTAGCAGAGTGCGCTATTTGCATTAATGGGAAAAATCCTTTCTAATGCTGTACTTAGAGGGTGCTGACATCATCTGTGTTTAGGAAGAGGGATGTGCACCCTGTAGTGTGTTCTCCCAGTTGGCAAAAGGCACTTTTCCCTCACAGCATTATGCACACACACAAATCCCACTCACATTAACTCACATACATTCCCTTTACAAGATTCAAACCCCTAGCTAACTATGTTATGACACTGGAGACAGACGCATTAGCAGAGCGCACTATATGAATTACTGGGGAGCTTTAATTCAGGTAATATAGTTATAGAGTGCTGACATCATCAGTGTTTCAAAAGGGGAATCTGCATCCTGTAGTGTACTGTCACAGTTGCTAATAGGGGCATTTCCCACACACACACATAGATGTGTTTGAGGTTTGCATATGTGGGGGATCCAGTACTCCAGTGTGATTAGTATATGGTTCGATTGCAACAATGAGGGATATACTTCAAGTGGTGAGCATTTTGTACTCATGTTTGTGATGATCAGGTCTAGTATATTTTCCCCTCTTGTGGGAATGTTGACTACTTGTTCCATATCTAAAGAGTTTCTGAACTATGGGAACCCTAGAGCTTGGGTATTGTGGCTTGAGTAATGTTCACACTCTATGTTTGGGTAGTTGAAGTCACCCAGTATGATGGTGTTTGCAGATAAATCTATACTCTCCTGTGTCGTCATGAAGGCTGTGTGGGATTCCTGAGTTTGAGAGGGTGATGTAAGAGCTCCTTTGTGTCTCTTTCCATGTGGTCCAGGGAGGTACGTCTCAGGTTGTTCACACCAGCATGGACAATGACTGCCTCATACTTGTACTTGCTGTGGAGTGACCTGAGTGCTTGTGTTATGTGGCACATTCTATCACCCGACAGGTAGCTAAATGTGACCCTCACCTTGCTCAGTCTGGAGAGCGGGACGTCAGTGTGTCTGACTATGGCATCACCTATTATAGATGTGTCACACATTGTGTTTGGCCTTATGGGCTGTGCCTGTTAAGAACACTGACTTTGTGAGGTCTGTGTTGCTTGAGATATGTGTTCATGTGGGATGCAGCGTGTCCGGCCATGTCATTTCTGTCCGTGGTCTGGTAAGTATCACCTTTGGTGACATAGGTATTCATATGTCAGCTGGTGAGCATTTGCAGTGTTACCTACTGAAAGTGGTACAGCTTGTTTGTTGTACAATGGACTACATGCAGCCCTGCTTACAGTAGCTATGTTTGCATGCATGTTTCCTTGCAGTTACCCTGGAATACTGATCCGACCTGCCATGCAGAGTTACACAGCTTCTGTGGACTCCTAGTGACATCTGCATAGCTTACTATATGTATGTTCATGTCTCACTTGAGAGAATGTCACTGTTTCTCCTGTGCACATGTACGTTGCCTGTGACACTTTGCATATGACTTACCTGGCATCTGTCCACGTCAGCAGTCATATATGCCACTGCAGGACTCTAAACCTGATGATGCACACACTCAAAACCTTCCTCAGCATGGAGAACATCGCTACCTGTGCAGTAACAGATACCGGATTCAAGGCTGCCAACAGCACCCCAGCACTACTAAGTTATACCTCATACCATGCTTTTCAGGCCCAAAACTTGCACAAAACCACAAAAGGAGGGGGTGTATTGATATTCATCCAAGATACCCACACTTCCAGGTTGGTGGCAAAGCTCCAAACATCAGAGACTATCCATATGCAAGTAACAATGGGTAAAACTGCCTTCCAGGTTATAGCCAGCTACAGACCACCCTCATAAACACAAGAACCGCACTTGGCCTTCCTGAAAACAGTTGGAAATATGTAGGTCTGTCCATACACCATTATATTGGGTGGGTTAACCTACCCAAGCATAGACTGGGAGCATGACTGTAGCTCCAACACCCTAGCCCACAGATTTCTAGAATTTATATACCAATATGCTATGGAACATCTTGTTACCACTCACACAAGAGGGGAAAACATACTGAACCTGATCATCACAAACATGGGGACTCTATGCTCCAGACCAGAAGTGTATCCCTCACTGGTAAGATCAGACCATAAACTAATCTCACTGGATATTCACATCCCAAGGCCACCCCCTGCACAGAAGAATACAGTCAACAACTCATGTAAAGCATGTTCACACTCCTCATAAATGATGTGGAAACCTTCAAAGTCCCCAGGCCTGTTGAAAATATGGACCAGACTGCAGATACCTGTATAAAGGCATTCTATGGACACCTTCAGGAATGCATGGATCATGCAATCCCAAATAAAAGCAAGACCCAATCCTCCAAAGGCAGATGTCCTGTGTGGTGGACACCAGCCATAAACAAACTATACAATAGAAGGATGAAGCTACTAAATGATACAACAAACTCCCAAAATGTGAAGGCATCACTGATGAGTATTAGAAGAAAACTACAGGCACTCATAAGATTGTCTAAGGCCATCTTTGAGAGAAGATTCCACAAGACACTGAGGATAATCACAAGGCTTTCTGTAGTTATGTTAGGAACCTGGGTGGTAATTCCCAGATATGCTCAGAGGAAGTCCAAGATGTCAGAAGAAATACCAAACACACTGACATTGCCAACATCCTAGTGGACAGGTTCACTGCTACCTTCTCCCCCCCTCCACACCAAAAGGGCAAATATTTCTCCCAGCAGAGTGCTGCCACCCCTGACATCTCAGATGCTCAGGTAAGAGCTGCCCTCTCCAAAGCAATAAACACTGCATCAATGGGACCAGACAGTGTCCCAGGCTGTGTCCTCCATGAACTCAAAGAAGAGCTACACCCAGACATAAAACTACTGTTCAATCCCAGCCTTACTACACAATATGTGGCCAAAGAGTGGCGTACAGCAACAGTGGTTCCTCTACATTTAGGTGGTGCCTTAACGGATCCTGGACACTATCGCCCCATAAGTCTGAATAGCTTGGTCTGCAAAGCTATGGCAAGGATCATCATGAACCTCATAAAAATAGATATTGGGGACCTACAGACACTGCATCATACACAGTTTGGCTTTGTTAATGGCAGATCCTGCCTCTCAAACCTGTTTGATTTCTTTGAAACAGTCACCAAGGCCACTGTCAAGGGGAAGGTGGTCTACACAGCCTACCTGGACCTTGCATAAGCCTTTGATACAATACCCCACTTGTGCATTCTAGGGAAGCTCACCAGTGTACATATTAACCCCTATGTCACTATGGATATTGCACAGTGGCTCAAGGGCAGAACACACATGGTTTGAATTGCTGGAGCCATGTCAGCATCAAAACCAGTTACAAGTGGTGTCCCACAAGGCTCAGCCCTGGGATCTGTCTTGTTCAGTATATATTTATCAGAGGTACAGGCCAACATGGAAGGACTGTGGCTGAGCTAGTCGCAGATGACTGCAAACTGGACGCCATAATCAACTCTCCAGCCAACACACGCATCCTCCAAAAGGGCCTCTTAGAAACAGATGACTTGTGCCACAGCCATGGCCTCAGGCTGAATGCCAAAAAGTGTATAGTCATCCCCTTTGGCAAAAACAAAGTGACCACAAAGTACCACATATGTGTTAATCCATTAAGTACAGATGAAGGAATTATGGACCTTGGGGTACACAAGTTGATAGCATTCTCTCATTTGACAACCACATGGCCAAAGTGGTTAGAAAAACATTTTATATAGGCCACCTCATCATGAAGGGATTCACATGTAGATCAGGGGAGGACATTGTGCCTCTTTACTCATCCCTCACCATGCCCGTAATTGACTACAATGCCCCTGTGGGCATGCACCTTACCAGACACCTGCAGCAACTGGAAAGACCACAAAAGTACCTCAACAAGGGGATCAAAGGGCTCAAACAGATGCCACATACTGACTGGTTAAAGAAACAGCAGCTCTACTCAGTGGCATACTGCCTCTTCATAGGCAATCTGTGCCTGACATATAAAGCCATGTCAAACCCTGACGTAATGGTCATGCTGCACCTCAGAATATCCAGATCCCATCAAGCTACATGCTGGAAAGACTTGAACCTCAGGAGTAATATACATAGGACATGCTGGAGGGACACATTCATAACTCAGAGGCTCCCTTCACTCTGGAATATTATCCCAATACAGGTTAGGCAGAGTCACTCAGTGACTGTCTTCAAGAGGAATATTAATGACTGGATGGGACATTGTAGGTTTACCCTGGGTATCACTTATGTGTCACTGTTAGACAGAGGCACAGTATACTAACCTTGAAAAAGGGCATAGCAAGATAGATTTACAATGCATGGTGAAAGCCACACACATTCTGGCTAGGTTTATAAATGCCCTAGGGCAGATAGCCTAGTATGAACCTATGAACCTATGTATCTTGTTCACCATTGGCCCTATGTGCTGTTAATCACCAATGCAATATCAATACTATGGTAGCATGTGCAAAGGTCAGTTGTCAGTCACCTCTATGGTACAGTTGTGGAATATGTGAGTCATGTAGTAATGTCACAGCTGCCACATGTACACAGTCAGCCCTATCCCCTACCCATGGATGTACAACACATGTATGAGATGGAAACACGTAGCCAAACTGTGGACTAAGCACTCTGAACCCAGTACTGGCATAACTTGTCAGGTGGCATGAAATACTACAGTGACTGCAATACCAGTCTGATGTAGACCTACACTGACAGCAATACAAGCACGGGAACACACCAGGCAATGTGTGGAGCCTAAGAATGGCATCCTGCCTGAGTGGCAGATACCTCTGCAGCTGGCACACAGGCATACTTTAGGCCTTAACACAGCATGCATAACACATAGCACACAAATCCTTTTTGCCAAATAAGCACAGTCTGTACAGCTATACAACACTCCTGCTGCAGTTGTGTTAGGTACTTTTATTGTCCGGTACAGTGAGGTCATGCTCACCAGGCTGGACAAGGTGAAGGTCACAGTGATATGCTCATGGGGCACTATGGTCCACCACATAACACAAGCATACAGGTCAGTCAGATGCATGGACACATATGACTCAGTCATTGTCAATGCCACTACAGCTGATGTGTGATGTCCCTCACTGGAATACATGATAGGGAACATGGAAGGGCTCACTGAGCAAGTGGCACAGGCTGGTAGGACCCTGACCTTGGTTGGTGTCATACCCTCACCAGGAATGCTGACATATTACTGAATGCTAATGAATTATTGTAGCTACAACACCCTAGCTGAAAGGTTCTTAGCATGCGGTCACTGCATTGCTATGGAACAACTTCTTACCACTCCCACAACAGGTGAAAGCATGCAGCACCTCTTCATCAACAACATGTAGACTATATGCCCCAGACCAGGTGTGTATCCCTCACTACTAGGTTGATAGCATCTACATCTCACACTGTTTATACACATCCCACATGCAGCACCTGCACAGAAGACCACAGTCATAATGTTACCCAGTGCAAATACCATGTATTCACATGTGGCAGGCATCACACATGGTAACTATTGAAGTTCACAGGTACATATGTGTATTTGGCACACACATACATCATGTGTGCATTGCCATAACTGGTTTAATCAATGTCATGCATTATTGTGAGAAACAACCCGCACACATGGGCATTCTGTTTGAGCAAAACACACGTGACATGTCTGGAATCAAAAACCATAAATAATTGTGATATTGTTTAGAAAGGGGTATGTGCATCCTGCAGTGTGTTTTCCCAGTTGCCAAAAGGGATGTTCTTTTCATACACACTAACCCCCCTTCACACACACTTGCTGGATTCACCCCCTATGCAACTATGTTATGACACTAGAGACGGATGCATTAGCAGAGCGTGCTATTCGAATTACTGGGAGATTCCTTTTCTCCTGATATACTTATAGGGTGCTGACCATCATCAGTGTTTAGAAAGGGGAATGGGCATCCTGTGGTGTGTTTTCACAGTTGCCAAAAGGGATGGTCCTTTCATACACACTTATCCCCCTTCACACACACTTGCTGGATTTAAACCCCTACCTAACTATGGTATGACACTACGGACGCATTAGCATAACATGCTATTCACATTACTGGGAGATTTTGTTTCTCCTGATATACTTATAGGGTGCTGACATCATCGGTGTTTAGAAAGGGGAATGTGCATCCTGTGGTGTGTTTTCACAGGTGCCAAAAGTTATGTTTTTTTCATACACACACACTTGCCGGATTCAAACCCCTACCAAACTATGTTATAACACTAGAAACAGACACATTAGCAGAGCACGCTATTCAGATTATTGGGAGATTTCTTTTCTCCTGATATACTTATAGGGTGCTGACATCATCAGTGTTTAGAAAGGGGAATGAGCATCCTGTGGTATGTTTTCCCAGTTGCTAAAAGGAACATTTCCCTCACACAGACTTGCACACAGACCAACCACAATCACCCACACACACACACTCTGGATAAGCTGTCATTCCCTAGGGCAAACAGCCTAGTGTTGACCTCTACACCCATATGTTTAACTGTCAGATGCACATTATTTGGTGCTGATAGCAGTGTTTGCAAGTCTTTATTGCCATAACATTTCCTGTTTGCATGAACAACTTGTGTATCTGGGGACGATGTTTGCATATGGGGGAAATCCACTATATCATGTGTGTCTCTGTAGTCATTTAAGTGTGAGCACTGGTCAGATTGCTATAATGTTGTTGGTTACTGGAATAACACGTACATATACCAGATATATGTGGCAAAATGCTAAACTGATATTTGGACTAAGTGTGTGAGCATGCCCAGTTCAGCCTTCCCATGGCATGTTGTGTGAAAGATGTCTCATTTATCAAAGTGTGTGAGCATGCCCAGTGTGAGCTTTCCATATGTTGAACTCTGCAGCCCATCACATTTGTGGATGAGTGTGAACTTCAACAAATATCTCCTGTTTATGATTGTGTGTTCTGTGTCATGTTGTGTAGTTACTGTCCAAATGCGTTTTGTATGAACACAACAGGGATTATACTGTGCCTGCAGGTTTTGCATGGGATACTTTGCATACAATTGTCAACATCTGTTCATACTGACCTAACACTGTAGTACTGTATAGTGTAGTGGTTCAGTACTTTCACTGTGGTGGACAGTATCCTGGGCTTTAGTCCTATCACTGCTTTACATTTCCATAGTGAGCACAACAGCCTGGTTAGGGTCCAGTTGTGCACATCTGCACAAAGGCAGTGCTTCTACGGACCCTAGTAATTACCGCCTCATAAGCTTAACAAGTCTAGTCTGCAAAGCTATGGAGAGGATCATAATGGAGCTCATAAACAAAGATATAGGGGACATGCAGACATTGGACCCGTCCCAGTTTGGCTTTGTCAAGGGCAGATCATGCCTTTTGAACTTGGTCAACTTCTTCAAAACAGCCTACCTTGACCTTGCAAAGGCTTTTGACACAATACCCCACTCAGGTATTGTAGAAAAACTTACCAACTTAAAGGTAAACCCATATGTCACAAGATGGGTTGCAGACTGACTTAAGGACAGGACCCACAGGGTTAGAGTTGCTGGCGCTATGTCAGACTCCAAGCCGGTCACAAGTGGTGTCCCACAGGGCTCGGTCCTTGGCCCCCTATTGTTCGGCATCTACTTCTCAGAAGTACAGGCCAACATGGGAGGACTTTGGCTAACAAAGTTTGCAGATGACTGAAAACTGGGCGCCATAGTGGAAAGTGCATCAGACACGGATATCCTTCGGAAGGGACTCACGGAAACTGATAGCTGGTGCCAGAGCCATGGCCTGAAGTTAAATGCCAGAAAATGTATAGTCATACCCTTCGAGAAAAGCAAGGTAACCCCAAGCTACCATATAGGTGACAATCCTCTAAGCACAGAAGAGGTTATCAGGAACCTGGGGACCCAGGTTGACAGTGGCCTTTCTTTTGACACTCACATTGCTAAAGTGGTTAGAAAGACCTTCTACATTGCCCACCTGATCATGAAGGGATTCACATCCAGATCTAGTGAGGTCATTGTTCCCCTGTACTCTTCACTTATCAGACCAATGATCGAGTACAATGCCCCATTCGGGATGTATCTCACCCGACATCTGCAGCAATTGGAGAGACCCCAAAAGTCCCTCACCAAAAGGATGAAGGTACTCCAACATCTGTCATATGCTGCCAGATTGAAGAAACTCCAGCTCTATTCAGTTGCATACCGTCTGCTCAGAGGTGACATGTGCCTGACATACAAGGCCATGTCCAACCAGGAATTAATGGACATGCTCCACCTCAAAAAATCCAAATCCACCAGAACCACTAGAGCAAGTGACTTAAACCTTAGCACGGATATAAATAGGACATGCTGGAGGGATAGATTTATCACTCAGAGACTCCCTATGCTGTGGAATAGAATCCTGGTCCATGTGAGGCAGAGCACCTCGCTGGCTCTGTTCAAGAGGAATCTTGACCTGTGGATGGGAGATCGTAGGTTTACTCCGGGAATCGTCTCTGTGTCACTGCTGGACAGAGGCACACCAAACTAATGGGCACAGTATTGTTTCCATATAAGGGGTGGCGTAAGCCACAAAACTCTGGGCTAGGCTTATAAATGCCTTAGGGCAGATAGCCTAGTATAAACCTATGAACCTATGAACCTATCTGACCATGTTGCATTATGTTCAGATATTAACTTCTTACAACAGCCTCGTCCAACATCAGTAGTGTATTCCACAACATAGGCGTACATTGGCAAACACTACCGATGTGCCCTAGGCCATTTCTAATGCTAGTCAGAGAGTGTGTTTGTCCTTCGACACATTGTAAGTGTAGTTTGCCATGACATATGTCATGTTTAGTATACTGTGCCTCTGTCTACCTGTGACATAACAGTGATACCCAGGGTAAACCTACAAATTCCCATCCACTCATTAAGATTCCTGTTGAGGAGAATCAACGAGTGACTCTATGGATAACCTGTACTGGTAATTTACTCATGCATGGGGGTGGCTTCTGTGTTATGGATAATGCAGTACAGCTTGTCCTATGTATGTCAGTGCTGGTGTTCAGGTCCCTCATGTGCATAGCTCACTGCCATTCAGATTGTACAAGGTGTAGCATGTTCATTGATTCCAGCTTGGACATGGCTTTCTACATCAGGCACAGCTTGCGTCTGGGTGGCCAGCATGGCAGTGTGTGGAGTTGCACTCTGTTTAATCAGGCAACACATTACATCTGTTCAAGCTCTTTGATACTCCTGGTGAGGTACTGTTGTGGACTTTACAGCTGATGGAAGTGTCTGCTGAGGTACACCCCACAGGGGCTGTTGTAGTCAATTGTAATGCTGATGAAGGATAACTGCAGAACCACAATGACCTCCCCTTATCTAGATGTCATAACCTTCATGATTAGGTTGGTATATGGATTGTTTCTCTTAACACTACAGCCACATGTTTGTCCAGTGCAGGATATCTATCACCTTGTGTACCCAAGTCTGTCATTACATGTTAAGTATGTAATGGGTTAACACCTATGTGGTAATTGGTGGTCACTTACTGTATATCCACAGAGGTTGACTATACAGTTTTCTCCATTTAACATGCTGACATGGCTATGGCACCAGTTGTCTGTTTCTATGTGGCCCTTTTGTGGGATGCTGGTGTCAGCTGGAGTGTCAGATATGTTGGGTGGTTTGTAGTCCTCTGCAAACATGTTCAGGCACAGTCCTTACATGTTGGCCTGTACCTATGGGGCATATATACCAGACAGGGAAGGTCCCAGGACCAAGCTTTGTGGGATACCTGTTATATGTGGTTTGTAGTCTGACATGGCTGCAGCATGTCTGACCATGTCAGTTCTGTCGTTGGTCTGGTTTGCAAACCCTCTAGTGACATAGGGGTGTATATATAAGCTGGTGAGCATATCTATATTGAACACGTAGGGTATTGTATGGAAGGCTTTGTAAGGTCCAGCTACACTGTGTGGACCACATTGCCCTCATCAGTGACCTCAATTACTGTTTCAACTGAGTCACACATGTTTAGGGGCAGGGTCTGCACTTAATAAACCCACACTGGGTAGGGTCGGGTGTCAATAGATCCCCAATATCTTTATGTCTGCGGTACATGCTGATCCTTTCCATAGCTGTGCAGACCAAGCTTCTCAGGATTCTGTGGTGGTTGTTTTTAGTATCCATTCAGGCGACACCTTTCTTGAGAACGACCACTGTTGTTGTACACTGCTCTTTGGGTACATATCCTGTGGTAAGGCTGACATAATGTCAGGGAGGCAGCAGTCTGCTGGGAAAGATATTTTGCATTATGGGGGGGGGGGGTTAATATTTGTGTGATCCAGAGCATATCTGGGAATTCACAACACGCTTCCTACCATCAGTTGCAGCAGCCTTGGGGTCATCCTTAGTGTCCTGTACAATTTGTATCATAATAGGTTCATAGGTTCATACTAGGCTATCCACCCTAGGGCATTTGTAAGCCTAGCCACAGTGTGTGTGGCTTTTGCCACCCCTTGCTATGTGAATATTATGGCCATTTATGATTTACTTAGCTGTGCCTCTGTCTGGACATGACACAGTAAAGACCCCCAGTGTACATCTACAATTATCCATCCATTTTGCAAACTTCCTGTTGAAGAGTGTCACTGAGGGGCTCTGCCTAACATGTAGTGGTATTCTGTTCCAGGGTGTGGAGAGACTCAGGGTTAGGTATCTGTCCCTCAAGCACATCCTATTTGATTATGTGTTGAGGCTGACATCTCTGACTCACACAGCTCTGATGGCTTTGAGTTTTCTGGGGTGGAGCATGTCCATTACTTCTGTGTTGGACATGGACTTGTACAACAGACATACAATGCCTCTGTGTAGGCAGTATGTGACTGCATTCAGCTGTGGTGTCTACAGCAAGGCAGCATATGACATATATTTGAGACCCTTTCTGACTCTTGTTGAGGTACCTTTGAGGTCTTTCTAACTGCTGCAGGTGCCAGGTAATGTACATCACAAATGAGGCATTGTACTACATTATGGTCTGATAAGGGAACAGTATAGGGGCACAATGATCTTTGTTGACATAGATGTGAATCCGTTCATGATACAGTGTCCAATATAGACAGTCTTCCTAGCCAAATTGGCGATGTGACTGTCACATAACAGGTTACTGTCCACTTGTGTCACTAGGTCCCTGATTACTCCTTGCATACATAATGGTTTACCACCTATGTGGTAATTTGTGTGTACCTTGTTTTGTATTTGGTGGTACATTCATACTGTCCACTGTCTTCAGGACAGTGGGGTGGGGTTCCTGTGTGTGAGAGTGTGGTCTGTAGCATGCTACAGACTGTACAGCAGTCTTGCCTACGGTTAGTTGCACATGGGTGGACTGCAATGACGTAAGCATTGTCAGTTAACCGGACGTATAGGTGTCTGTGCTGAATATGGATACTCACCCTACTTTTATGTTTTGTTCCAGGTTTTGTGGCCATAACACATGATATGTGGTATTACCTGGTAGTGCTGGTGTGCTGTCATGAGGCTTGCAGCAGGTTTCTATCACTGGACAGACATCAATGTTCTCCATACTGGGGAGGGCCTCAGGAGCATGCATATTGAGGTTTACACATCTGGCATTGATCAGCATTAACCTTCTGTTTCTTTCCAGTTTTGTTTTCTATGGTGGTGGTTTAGTCTTTTCGGCCTTGCCTATGAAAGGATCTCTGTAGGTTGAAAAAGCCTTAGGCAATATCCAGACACCCATGGGTAACAGGTGCAAGCCATCCCTGGAACAGCAGCATGTCTCACTATGGAGTCACCTATTACAACTGTATCAGGCATGTTGTTTCTCCTTCTGTCCTGTGACTGTTTGGCACACCAGCTTTGAGTACTATGTGTTACATGTGCTATGTCTGGAGGTTGTTTTATTGGGTGTCTGCTTTGGAGGCTTGTGTTGGTGTTGTGTGTTTGTAATTAGGGCCTCTGGGAATGTTTTTGTGTTTATGTGTTTGGTTTACAGTCGTTGTAGGTCTATGTGGGACTGGGTTTCTGGTGTATGTGGTTACCTTGTCCTCCTGACTAGTTTTGACAGTACTGATTTGGGGGTGCTCAGGCTCCGGTTTGGCTACCTGGTTGCGTCTATCACATATATTTGTATTTATTGGGGTGAGTTGTTGTGTGTGTGTACTTGGGACAGGTGTCACATTGCCTCTGGATTCACAGATTCTACTTGTTTTGCCTGGCCTTAGTGGATTGTATGTGTGGACACATTTTATTGCCATACTAGTGATGACTGATTACTTCACTTTTTATGTTTGATCTATCATGTGGTAGCTTCCTCATTCTCTTCAATGGTTTAGTAATTGCTGGAGTCCAGCATGCCAGATGCCTGGGTGTATGGCATTGTGTCTTGTTATTTGTGATTGCAGACTCCAAGCACTCTTGGCTGTGTTCATGGTATGCCTGTATAACATGTTCTGCAGTGTGTCCCATATTCTGGACTTGCACAGGGCCTTTCATGGATTCCACATTGGTTTGTAGGGGTGCAAGCTATGCTTTATACATGTGTTTCACTGTGGTATTCTGGCCAGGGACTGGGGTCGGGATGTGTAACTACAGTGTGATTACTCTATGGTCTGGTCTTACCAGTGAGGGATACACTTCTCATCTTGACATCCAGTACACATATTTCTGATCATCACATCCAGTATGCTTACCCCTCTTGTGGAAGTGTTACATTTTGCATGTCCATTTTGTTTGATGGATTCTGGGAAATTGTCTACAAATGTGTCGGTGCTAGTATAATACAAAGAGTATAGTGACAAATGTCTCAAAAGCTGACTTCACACTTCTTCAGACTGAGATGGTATCCTTTAAGCCCACTGGGCTAGTGGAAACCACAACACACAATGGTGACTCCTTCACAGACGCTTTCTACGGACATCTCCAAGAAAGCATGGACCATGCAATCACAAATAAAACCAAGACCCTCTCCACCAAGGGAAAGTGGCCTGTCTGGTGGACCCCAGCCATAAACAAACTGTATAACAAATGAAGGATACTAATGCAAGACAGAGCTAAATCTCCTAAAGTGAAGGCAGCTGTGTTCAGCACTAGTAAAAAGCTACATTCACTCATAAAGACATCCAAGGTCAACTTTGAGACAAAAATCACCAAAGACAATAAAGATAACCACAATGCCTTCTTCAGTTATGTCAGAAACCTGGGTGGGAACCCTCAGATATGCTCAGAGTTGGTACACAACATAAATTTCAGTGACCTGACAGATATTGGCAACATTCTGGCAGACAGGTTCAGTGCAAGTTTCCCCCTCCCTCACCCCCAAAAGAAGATAGTTATCACAGCTGAATGTAACCTCACTGTCATCTCAGATGTCCATGTGAGAGCCGCACTCAGCAAAGACAAAAACACAGCATCAATGAGACCTGATGGTATCCCTAGTTGCGTGCTACGTGAACTCCAGAAGGAGCTAAACCCGTATATACAAATGCTATTTAACCTTAGCCTTGCTACAGGATATGTACCTGAACACTGGCGTACAGCAACAGTGGTCCCACTCCACAAAGGAGATGCCTCCACAGACCCTGGGAACTACCACCACACAAGCTTAACCAGCCTTGTCTGCAAAGCTATGGAAAGAGTCATTATGGAGCTCTTAAACAGAGACATTGGTGACCTACAGACCCTTG
Organism: Protopterus annectens; assembly: GCF_019279795.1. NCBI lineage: Eukaryota > Metazoa > Chordata > Ceratodontiformes > Protopteridae > Protopterus > Protopterus annectens. The sequence continues at coordinate 1,602,046,193 of NC_056728.1, forward strand.
ATCCCACCCAGTTCAGCTTTGTACAGGGCAGATATTGCCTTTTGCACCTAGTTGACTATTTCGAAACTGTCAGTAGGGTCATTGATGAGGGCAAAGTGGTCCACACAGCCTACCTGCACTTAGCTAAGGCCTTTGACACAATACCCCACTCAGGCATCATAGACAAGCTCAACAGCTGAAATATAAAACCATATGTCACAGGATAGGTTGCAAAATGGCTAAGAAACAGAACCCATAATGTCGACATTGCAGGTGCCTTGTCAGATTCAAAGCCAGTCACAAGTGTTGTCCCACAAGGATCTGTCCTGGGACCCCTCTTATTTGGCATTTACTTTTCAGATGTGAGAGCAAACATAGGAGGGTTGTGGCTGACAAAGTTTGCAGATGACTGCAACCTAGGCACCATAGTGAATACATAAGTGGGCACACACATCCTACAGAATGCCCTCACAAAAAAAGATAGCTGGTGCCGGAATCATGGCCTGAAACTGAATGCAACTGATGTGTAGTCATCCCCTTTGGGAGGAACAAAGTACCCACAAATTAACACATAGACAGCAACCCACTGAGCACAGAAAACAAATCAGACACCTGTGGACCCATGTAGATAGTGACCTCTCGTTTGACACCCATGTTGCCAAAGTGGTTAGAAAGACTTTCTATCTTGCCCACCTTATCATGAAGGGTTTTCCATCCAGATCAAAGGAGGTCATTGTACCCCTATACTTCTCCCTTATCAGGCCCATGATTGAATACAAAGCCCCATTTGGTGTGTACCTCACCCAGCACTTGCAACAGCTGGAGAGACCCCAAAAGTACCTTACCAAGAGGATCAAGGGTCTACAACACATGTCATATGCTTCCAGACTAAAGAAAATCCAGCTTTATTCAGTAGCATACCGCCTACTTACAGGTGACCTATGCCTGACATACAAGACCATGTCCAATCAGGATTTGGTGGATATGCTCCACTGCAAGCAATCCAAATCCACCAGAACAATGAGAGCTAAAGATTTGAACCTCAGCACATACATGTATAGGACATGCTGGAGGGACAGAGTCATAACTCAGAGGCTTCTCACACTCTAGCACAGAATCCCAGTTCATGTTAGACAGAGTCCCTCACTGACTCTCTTCAAGAGAAATCTGGACAAGTGGATGTGAGATCATAGGTTTACCCCAGGGGTCCTCCCTGTGTCACTACAAGACAGAGGCACAGTCAAGTTATTCGATTAAGTAAGGGGGTCATAATGTGTCACTACTAAGTCAGAGGCACAATATTCGGAATCTATTCTGTACACTTATTACCACTATAAGGGGTGGCAATAGCCACATCACTATGGCTAGGCTTATAAATGCACTAGGGCAGATAGCCTAGTAGTAAACTATGAAACTATGAAACTATGGTGTATATAATGTGGTTTGGGGGGCTTGATATCTTCATGTATTCCAACATAGGCCTGGTGCAGTTCCTGCTATTAGGACAGTGTTCTGCAGCAAGCTATATAGTAGTAGGCAGTTTTAGCCATTGGTATTTGACCATGGCTAATCCATGCTGCTTCTTGTTGTGGTACCAACATGGGGGTGTGGTTATCCATGACATTTATTGCTAGTCACCCTCGTTTTGTAGCTTGTTCCATGTTTTGCAGCTGTACATCACTGTATGAGGTGTGACCTGGTAGTGTTAGGGTGCTGATGTGGGCTTTGACCCAGTTTTCTATTACAGCACTGATATCTACATTCTCTATACTGTGTGCATTTACACTGCATGCATATTGCTGTTTATACTTCTGGCATTGGGTAGCATTACATCTAGGTTCCTATCCCTTGTGGTACCTATGAAGGTGGGTTTGTGTTTTTGTGGGTCATGATTGGTGAGGGTGGATGTTAGTCAGGGTCCTCAGGTGTGCATATGGTACATGGTGTTACATTACTTAACACATGGCATTCATGCCTCAGGTGGTGCTGCAGGGCTGCCTCTGTTGGATGCACATACTACACTCCCTGTACATGTTTGGAAGCAGGTTGTGTCATGTTAGGCGTCCCTGTTACTATATGAGTGAGTCGGAGGGAGTATCAGTCCCAGTGTTCCTACTAAGCCAGTGTATGTGCTATGCGTTGCCTCTTTGCCAAGGCCAGGGCATACTGGGCACGCCTCCTTCTGCCTACTGGGGCAAGGTCAGATTGTTCCTCCTCCGAGTCACCCTCTGCCTGTGGTGGCCTTGGCAATGGTGGGGGTATGTTTGGCCCAGCCCTATGCTGGTCCTGCTGCAGCTGTTTCCGCAGGTTCATATTATGTAGCATAGCACATATCATGATCATTTGGGTACATGTAGTTGGTGTGTACTGCAAGGCTCCACCAGATGTGTCCAGACACCAGAACCATGACTTGAGCAGCCCAAACACACGCTCTATGACATTACGTGTTTGTGCGTGTGCCTCATTATGGCGTTCCTGTTCAGGTGTGTGCATTTCTGATGGGTGTCATCAGCCACGGCTCAAGTGCATAACCTGCATCCCCCACTAGGTGTCCGTGTGGGAAGTCCCCACTGGCAAATGATTGGTACAGCTGCGTCAGATGCCAGATGTGGGAATCATGGTAGCTCCCAGGGCAGCCAGCACACACGTTCATTATTATGCCCTGTGCATCACACATGACCTGGCAGTTGATGGAGGGGAATCCCTTGCTGTTAATATAGGCTCTACCCCACTCACCGGCTGGTGCTTTGATGCGTATGTGCGTGCAGTCGATTGCACCCAGTACCTCAGGGTATCCCGCTATTTGCTGGAAGAGATGCATATTGCTGGCCAATACCTCACGGGCATTGGGGAAATATACATGATCACTGACATGTGCTGACATGGCATCCAGGAACTGGTGCAGTACCCTGGAGGCTGATGCCTGTGATATCCCCTTCATATCACCAGTTGGTCTCTGGAAGGTACCTGTTGCTAGTATTCTTAGGCCAACATATACCTTGGTTTCCACTGGGATGGGTTCCCCTCTGTTGGTTCTGTGTGTGAGACGTGGCCTGCACAGCTCAACAATTTGCTGCAGAAGGTCTCTGTCCACTCTGTAGCACTCTACTATCTCCAGCTCATGTAACCCATGGTAGGTGACCCTGGGCCTGTATACTCTTCTCCTTCTCCTCACTCTGGGTTGTCTGTCAGCATCTGCATTGTCACCACCCTCAGCAATTCGCCTATGCCTGATTATAACAGCTATGGCAGCCCCTAGCATTTCTGCTCTGAGTTCAGCTTTTTCAGTTTGCAATTCTGATAGCTTACTCCTTTCTTGCAGTATCTCTTGAGAGAAACACCCTGCACTGCTGTTTGCAGTGTTTTAAGTGCTGGGTTGGGCTTCTAGTCTGCCTGTGTAATTGCCTGCTTATAATTGTTATCACCAATTAACTCCAGCAGTATCCTCTGGCAGCTTCCTTGTAATCTGGTTGTTTCCTTTTTCCTCTCTGTTTCCTCAGGGGGAGCAATGTGCACACCAGCATAAGCATGCTCATAGTGACTTAAACGCACGCACACATCCTTACATGGTTTGGATTTGGCTGATTCATGGTAAAATGCGTGCACACAGCCTTATACATCAGGCAACAGGCTTCCTGATGTTTACATTGCCTTACACACATGCACACCCGCGCAAAACATTGTAAACGGTTTGCAACACGCTCCCACATGTTGCACCTGCCTTACACGCGCGCGCGCATGCACGTATATCAAGAAAGTTTGAGTGTAGGGATAGTGTGCACCCTCTATTTCTTGACTTTCCTAGTGTTCTGTTGGGACACACCTCTCTCCCTGATGTCTGTCTGTCATCTGTCACGTTACACTGCCCTCCAATGTGATACATTTATTTCTATCATTCCCCCCCGTGATGTCACCTACCTCTTACTCTATTCCTCCCCCTTCTGTAACTCTTACACTACTCGGAAAGTGCTCATTACCTATGTGGCAGTGTGCTTCAGTATTGTAACCCTCATTTACATAGGATTGCCTAGTAATGTTTAGTTACATCTCTTACACTGAGCTTCCCCTTGGCAACCACTACTCGGTGGCCATATTGTTTTTGGTCTGCTAGTCCCTGCATTATCATTCCATGTAATACATAAAACCCACAATTGTGAGCTTATAAGCTTCGGTTTTACTTTTGAGCAGTGCACCCCATTTGCGCTGGTGTGCGCTGCAGTTAAACATCAAAATCCCCCGGAAAAAAAAGTTATTTTAAATAATTTTGCATCACTTTTTAATGCCAATGGCCACATATTTGGCCATTGGCATGCTAGATGACACATATGCACCCTTTATTTGGAGCTGACATAGCTCCATTGTCAATTTTGCAGAAATGTACTCAGTTGTCAGCTGAGTACATTTCTGCAGCTAAAACGTCCATTACACGGACTGATTTGGGCTTCCTGGATCGCTCAAATACCTCATTTGCATATCTTTGAGCTGCAAATGAGGTATTGAGCATTTCCACGCCCAGTCCGTGTAAGAGACGTTTTAGCTGTCTCTTACACGGAGGTTTGGGCTGTTCCTGGATCGGGAGGCTTACACGGAGGCTTACACTACTCTTAAACTCCGTGTAAGCCTCCGTGAATCCGCCTTAGCATTGAAACCCACATTCAAAGAAAATACATTTTGCCAGTGGCAGATAAAGATTAACTTTGGGCTATTTTCAAACCATAGCCCCTTGCACACGAAACATACACGTGGTCCTTGATACACCTTCCTGATTGTATTAAATTATATTCCTTGTACAATATAGTACAGTTGTTAGAGGGTGTTTTAAATTTGTTTTGAACATTTTTCCAGTAAACAATGAAACAAAATGCATGCACCATAAATGACAAAATTGCCCAATTCAGAACAATTTTCCAGTAAACAATGAAACAAAATGCATGCACCAGTAATGACAAAACTGCCCAATTCAGAACATTTCTATCATAAATGTCTACTCAAACTTCTACACTCCACCAGTATCAGTAAATATGCACAATCTCTGAAGAAGTAAAAGACATCTAAATAATTCCACATTAAAGAAATCTGTAACTAATGAAGAGATTGCTGCTAGCAAACAACTTTATATTTCATTGTTTCATCTACAAATAAAGTGCCTGTTGTCCTTGATGAATAAACTGCCTAAGTTGCATTAAAAAAAATGATAAGCTAGTAATATTGCAATAGGGAATGGATGGCAAACTGATAACAGGTTCATAGTTACTAGGTATCTTCACCAGAAAGGAAAGCAGCATCCACCCCCTTTACAATACAGTACAAGCAATGCATCTACCTATTGTGGGAGCAGAACCCACAGCCTTCTGCATCAAAAGCAAGTATACTACATATTGTGCTATCAACAGCACAAGCAAGTTCGGCATAAGCAGCACTAAACCTTTGTTCCCCTGCAGCTCTCAGCTTCTTGTAAAATCTACTTGACACTCAGCTGCATCTCTGAACTTTGCAGCACAAAAGAAATATGGAAAAATCCAACATATGGGGTGGGGGGGTGGGGGCAAAAGACCAAAAAATAGGGACATGTTTTAAACATTGCCTGTATAATATCGGAAAGTTGTTAGAATAAAATGCAGTGTTACCGCCATACATTTCACTGCCAAGTATTGAATCCAGGACCCTGTGCAAAACAGTCAGAGAAACATACCACTATGCCAAATCATCTGTTTTATGAAAGAAAGGAAGACTGAAACTTAAATGGCTATCATCTAGTGAATTTAGTTCTCACTATAGCTGCCAACATCTTAGCACAAAATACCTGAACAAAGCCCCCAAACACAGTGAGTTCAGTTATCACCATAGCTCTCAAACTTGACACAAAAAACCTGGACAAAGCCAATAATGGGGGAATACAGTCCAAAAAATAGAGACAAATATCCATTGAGGACACCCGAGCAAACCCACAGAGGACATGCAGACTCCACACAGGAGGCACCCCATGCCAGAATGAAATCAGACAACCTGTAGCTGTCAGACAACAATGCTACCACTGCACCACTGCACTACTGGCTGAGTTAAGTAACAAAAATACAGAAACCACAGATTTTATGAGGAACAGAAAAGAACAAATATGAGGCAAACATCTGCAATTGTTTTACAAATGGTGGTGGGTAGGGAATTCAGGCTCTTGTCACTTGGGCCCAAGGTGCAAGCCTTATTCTCTACCCACCACCATATAGCAACTGTGACATTTCACATGCACACACCTCCATGGGAGCTAAGTCCTCTGTATTGATTCTGTCCATACACCCTACTGTTCTGGGTCTTGATGTGAGTAGGCTGGAGCCTTCTTCCAGTCTGTGTGGTTGTTACTGCACAGACTTTTGAGCTGGCAGGGCAGAGTTCCCTGCCTTCCTTATCTGGACTGCCTAACAGAGCAGTCTGGAGTTCAGGAATGAAGCACACATGCATGTGTGGAGGACTGGACTGCTTAACAAAGCAGTCAGGAACTAAGCATGCATGCGTGGAGTTCCAGGACTACTTGTGAACTTTTTTATTTTCTACAGTGGGGGGAATTTATTTTATTCTTTTTACAGGTGGAGGGGCTGCAGTCAGTCCTATAGCATGAGCTGCCCCTGATTGTGAGCTTCTTGCGAGATGGAGGGTGTCCTGTATCTGGCTAGGATATGGTATGGAATTTTGTCTATAGTGATTTGCATATGGAGGAACTCCAGCACATCACTCTGTTTAACCACCTCAGAGTGCTTGTTATTGATGTATATTAAGATGCCTCTTCCTTTAGCCCTTGTCTGTGCAGCTGCTGGTCTAAAAGTGTGGGAGGCGCTGAAACCTTGCACTGCCAGGGTACTCACTGCTGCTTTAAACCATATCTCAGTAACTGCACAGATGTATAAATACTTGAGTGTGAGGGGGGGCATGTAGGGAGTGTAGTTTTTTGTTTAGGCTTCTGGCATTGAGCAGTAATACCTTCAGGTTCATTTGAGCTGATTTTGTTATGTTGGTAAGTTTGTAAATTTTGTGTTGCCTACAAAAGGCTATATGGAGGTGGACACAATTTTAGCCTGTATTTGAAAGCTCTAAGGGGAAAGCTTCAGACCAGCAGATTTGCAAAAGTATAAAGAACTTGGAAATCTAACAAAAAACTCACCTACAAAGACAAAAAAGATTTCTTCTATAACCCCCCCAACAACTTTAAAATCTGATCCAAAGAAATTCTGGAATGCTATAAACCAGATCCTACATCATGGCAACCCAACCTGACCAAACCCTTGTCCTGACAAGTCTCTTGAAGAAACTGCTAACACATTTGACACCTATTTCATTGACTCCATTGACAAAGTATTTAACACCAACTCCTCTATCAGTAACACTTCTAACCTCCCTGTACCACCCCCAACTACTAACACTGAAAACTCCTGTACTTTCAAACCTGTTCCCACCAACTACGCTCTAAGCACAAACCATGCTCAGTATCTGCAGACAATATCACTTCATAATTTCTCCAAATTGCTGCAGACTCCCTTGCCATACCTGTATCTATTGTAATAAATCGCTCCATCTCTGAATCTAAAGTCCTATCTACCTGGAAACAATTCTACACCCTCCCTATACATAAAGGAGGTAACTCCACAGAATTCTTTAATTTCAGACCTACTGCTATCCTCTCTCCTCTTTCAAAATTTCTCGAGAAATGCATACATAAGCAAGTTATGCATTATCTCACACAGGGTAATTTTATATTAGGTTTATTAGATATATATAGATATAGATAGATATATAGATTTAGATATAAATTATATATATATATATATATATATATATATATATATATATACATATAAAAATAGATATAAATAATACAGACAACGAATAGCCTTTTATCTTGCTATTCGGCACCATTTGTGATTTACTGTGGAACTTAATTTACTGCTGAGAGAGGAGACATTTTAAGCATCCTGGCTGGACTTCCAGTTGTATCTACCTATAAATATATATATATCTATATATATATATATATATATATATATATATATATCTACAGCTGTAGTTCACAAGCTCGAACTTTCAAAATTTTAAACTGCAAATGGTCAAGACCATAAGAATAAAAAATATAATAACAAAAAAAGTGTTTATGTTTTTGCAGGAGGGCAAGCTCCCATGCACCCCCCACCCGTGCTAAAAAATATACCATCTTTGCGATTGCACTACAGTGAGTAAAATGATAAATTTCCTGTTCCACACTGCATGGTGATCGCCAGTCAAAATGCTCAAAGTTTCAAAACGTCGATTTTATGGTCTTGACCATTTGATGAAACTTCGAATTTGTGAAGGGAATCCATTTATATATACACATATACATATAAGATAAACAGATATATGTATGTATGGCTCTACCAAAATCAATATACAACAAAAACTGATAAGAACATATTGAAAAAAGGAATGACATGACACTGTGCATGCTCAGAGACATAATCTTAGAGCATGCATATAAAAGCAATATCTTTTTCAGACTTGCAAGCCCTCCTGAATCCCCATGTGGGAGGCTATATCCCCCACACCCACTGCTGTTTAAATATACCAACTCTGAGATTATATGATAACAGGGCAAAGGCACCTAGTATTATAGTGATCTAGTACCAAAGTCAACAACTTGCATGTCAACCAATTTAAGCAAGCAGGAAAATTGTCGAAATGAACATCAGGTGACTAATTTAAGCAGGCCCTTCTGTCTCTCTCACTTAAATTGCAAGGTTCAATCCTGACTTCTGTCCTGTATAGAGTCTGCATATTCTCTCAGTGTCACTGTGGGGTTCCTCCCACCATCCAAAAACAAATTGAGTTTTTCATTCAGACATGGAATTGGATGTTGCCCCTATTATCAGGCATGAGACCGCAAACCTTTCCAAACCCTTCCCCATATTGTTACTTACACCAGAACTGATAAAATACTTCTGGCAAGTAGCCTTATGGACTCCCGCCCAGCCTACAGGGTGGTCTTTTGTCCATACTCAGACCTTGAAGATACTGAACTTAGTTTTCCAGCTTGAGATCCTCTGCCTCCAAAGGTTTGGCATCAGCACCCATTTTATACCAGATAACCATGTTTTCATCAATATTTCTTGGAAGTTACACAGGAATTGTTTGATGCAAATGAGGGACTAGAATATTCTCCCTACATTCTGGTGGATTCATGTAATAGTTTTCTCCACGTTAAGCAAAATCTTGTTCTAACTGGTTGCAGAGAGATTGCAATAAAGATTTAGAAACATTGCAGGAGTATTATTCTTTGCTTAGGCAGCAGGGAAGGGCCAAGTTATGGTGCTGATAGAGTCCCTCACTAAAATTAAAGAGTATATCCATTGCATATTAAACAAAAGACTGAGATCACTTTGGATAATCCCTGGCTTCAGTAATAATGAAGTCCCCCCTCCCATTTATTCTTCATTAGCTAGGAAATGTAGGAGCAATACCTCATGCACCACCATATTATCATATGGATTAGGTGTGGATGCCCAGGAAACTTTTTCTTTGAATGTTATACTCATAAACTTCCAGGAATATTATCAAAGTACTTACAAAAATTACCCACTCACTGGCTCCTTTTTCTCCCTGGCACTGACTTTTATCTATCTTTTCCTGCAGTGCCTACTTTGGATCTGGCACAAGTTGCCAAGCAGGAGATTGCCTCAGCAATTAGGAGCTTAAATCCCAGTAAGGCAATGGGTAGTGATAAATTCTCCTCAGAGGTGTACAAGCTGCTTCCTCCAGTAGACAGACATCATTTTTGGAAGGCCTGTGATGAAGCTGCCTCTTAGGCTATTATATCTTCATCCTGAAGACAGACCCTGCAGGTGCCACTACTTAAGCCAGATGAGGATCCAGCATTACCTGCCAGTTATAGGCCCACATCATTAATTAATATTGATAATAAAATTTATATGAACATCTAGGCTGACAGAATAGCACCTATGTTACCCTTGCTAGTTCACCCAGACCATTGGGGTTTGGTTATAATAGGTCATCTTAAGGGCACATTTTATGGGAAGGTCTTTAGATAGGAAGGAGTTATTTTAGATATAACCCTTTGTCATTGCTTTCTGTAGATGCAGGAAAAAGCCTTCAGCAATAATGAATGGCCCTACCTATTCCACATCTTTAAAGAAGTGATATCACAGGTGGAATATAAAGCATATATTTCTACTGGTCATAAAGAACAAATTCCTACGGCAATCCAGACTAAATACCAAAGATGAAGTTTATGAAAGGGATACACTTGAATCAAAGAAGGAGATGTTAGGAAGAGGCTATAAAGATGGTGAAATTAATATGATAGCATGTCAAGCCTCACAGTTATGAAGTATCAAGGGCAAACCGTACTTCCATAGGGGAGCCCAGAATGGGAGCAAATAAAGAGATGAATCATATCCCAATATGAGATGCACATTAACTTATAGCAACAACATTTGGCTCCATTCATAATGTAATAAGCAAGAACTGGCAAATGTTAACAGCAGATGAGAACATACGGAGAATCGTAGGTGATGTACCTAGATTTTGCTACAAGAACAAAATGGGTCTATATCAGAACACCAAAAGTTCATCCTTTCGAATGTTCTTACTTCGACCCCTATTCAGCAAATGCTTCAAATAGCGAAACAACAGATAACTGAATTTTTTCCTAGGGAAAGAATTTGGTTGTCCGTTTCTGTTGTTTCACTATTTTCAGCGCTGTGGTGGAAAGTTACAGCTAGGGTTCAGGTAAGTGTGCGACTGGGCTTGGGTTAGGTGAGTTAGGGTGCGAGGGAGGTATGTCTGCAATTTTGTGGACATGAGGGTTAGGGTGGGTTAGGTGAGTTAGGGTTAGGGTGTGGGAGAGGTGAGTGTGTGATAGTGACAGACCTTAGGGTTAGGGTTTGGGTTAAGGTAAGTGGATAATTAGTGGTGTTTGTACAGTTTAGTGTAGGGTTAGCTGTAAGATTTTTGGGTGTATGTGTGAATTGCTGTTTGTTTCGTGTGCTTGTGTTGTGTGTATGTGTTTTGGAACAGCAAATTTTTTCCCTAGGAAAAAATTTGCTGTTCTGAATGTTCGATGTTGTCAACATTCGATGATTAGGGGTCAATGTAAGAACATTCAAAATTGTGAACTTTTGGTGTTCTGATATAGACCCGAACAAATCAAATCTTAAACAATTACTTTGTAAGGATTCTTTCCCTATGAAAAACATCCCTGTGATCAGTAAAACAGGTACATTCAGGTGTGGACACTGCAGCATATGCAGCTATATACTATCTGATGGATATTTTGAACATCCTGTGACAGGCAGACATTATACAACTAGAGCCTATGTTGACTGTCAGATTAAGAACATAATCTATGTGGGAAACTGCACGGTATGTGCATGTTTTTATGTGGATAAAACTAACTGCCCATTAAAAACCCAAATTCAAGCACATTTGAGAGATATCAGAAACAAAGTAACAACCAATGCCTTAAGTAAACATATAATTTTAAATCCTGGACATGACTTTTGATTTATGGCATTGCAACGGATATACAGTAATCCAAGAGGAGGAAATGTTAAGGAATTTACTGAGCTTGAACAGAGTAAATGGATAGCCGCCTTAAGGGCTGATAAGCATCCAGGATTGAATGAGGTACTTCCCCTTAAGCCTATGTTAAGGAGGCGTCGGCTGAGGAGATGATTATGATTGGTTCATGCCCTCATTTAATGCTGCACTCATTGATTGAAACTAGATCTGAAGAAGGCTTTATGCTGAAAGCACTCATCTCATTTTAATGTTTTAACTTGTTTTTAACCTCCTGATATCAAAGATTTATATTCCAGCCATGATATCACTTCCTTGGTTTGTTTTCTCATCTAATCACTTTGTCCTAAGAGTGATTTTACTGATATTGCCGGTTTTTATTACTATATTCCAGATCTTTAATGTTTATTATTTCAAACCAGCATTTATAGGGACCGTGGCTGCACTTCATACTGGGTCACAGGCAGTTATTCATGTGGGACTATATATCTGTAGTTCTTTTATAATAAATAGATGGATTTGACAGAGGTGCTCACTGATGCCCATTTTATTCCTCCTGGCCAGTGTGCCCTTTACTCAGATGTTGCAGAACTTACTGAATCCTAAGCTGGGTGATAATGGATGTAGGGAGTGGTTGGGGGGTAGCCTTGTTTGCTGATGATCTTTTAATATTTCTTGATAACCTAACACACACATACATTAACTTCAGTATGGGGGCCCTTCTGACATCTTGGTGCTTGTTCTTAGGCTACAAGGTTAATTCAACAAAATCATTACTTATGTCACACAAAATTAACTTCTCACACTTGGAGTTAGACATGTATTGGTTTATAGTCAATCTACCATCTGTTAAATATTTGTGTATGAGCTTATCAATGACAACAAAAAGCACTAGGGATTTTAATGTGTAATTAGTCCAGAATCAATTAAATACCCATATAAATGAATGGAAGACCTGATCCACTCCTTTTTAGATTAAATTATTTTTACTCAAAATGATTCTTTACCCCAAAGTCCTATATATAATTCAAGATTTTCCTATACAGATTTCAATGAACCTTCTCACAGGACAGCATTGTCTTAAAATGTATGTGGCATCCTCCTTCCCCAAGGCGACCACGAACTATATATGCATCTCACAAAGGACAGGTATACATTTCCCTAGCTTGGTGGTCACATATCAGACAGTTATGCTCAAGATTCATATAGAACTATGTAAAGGGAGCACAATGATGTCCTGAGACAGACCTATGATCTCCACTGTATGCCTCCACAGTTTTCTACCCACTCTTCTTTTGAAATCAAGCCGCAGCTATTTTATAATATTATTTGCTATAGCTCTAGAATCCCATAAGAACTAAGCATTTATAAATGCCTCTCAGTGTCTCATTAAAATATATTTCAACTTGCACACTATCATTCAGATGTTAGACACTACCAATTTGATAATGACTTTGACTTCTTCACTTGGATCTCATCCCAGTTTTCTAAGAGCTGCCAAAAACTTTCCATGGGTATGCTGGTGGAATAAGGGTCTTCGCTTGCATTTGCAACTATATACCTCTAATGCATTTATGTCCTTCAGTGATCTTAGTTTAGAATATAAGATTTCTGATATGTATATTCTTCAGTATCAACTGTTTTGTGCATATTTAAGGAAGGCAGTAGGGACAGAAAAACTATAGTCATTGCTGGCCACTGAGCTAATAAAAAATGATGCCCTATCATTTTGTATGTCGTGATTATTAAAGTAGGTATAGCACATTTGATGCCTATATTATCCCAGTCCTTCCATAACACTGTAGAAGGGTATAAAATAAAATGAGTGGAGACCTTGCCCCTTTGAAATGTAGTCTCTTTAGCCACAATGGCTTTGCAATCTCCATTTAACCTCACTTTCTCCCCGGGTGGTGGCTGTTTGCCTCAAAATGCCTCCATAAGCTGTCTATAGCCTTAGCTATTATGACAAGGGGATCCTTTCAACCTACTACTGTATGCTGATGCTGTAATCTTAATGAATTTGAACCAATCTGGGAGCACATTTTTTGGAGGTGCCCAGGCCTTGGTCAGTTTTGTTTCCAATTCGGGGGACAGGTAGACAAATCATACTGGGTATTTCAGCAGCATTTAGCATTGCATGGTACAATGTCAGACCACACAGCTCCACTTTCTAAAGTAGCATTTTAGTCCTAGCAGCGATAAAAACAATCACCTCTCATTGGAAATCTAATCAATCTCCACAACACCTTGGACTGCTGGAATATAGTACATCAGATACATACATCAGAATCATTGACTGCAAAAGAAAAGGTAAAGAAATAGTTCTTTTGGAGAAATGGGCACTTTGCTTGTCTGTGCTGAATGAACTGTCTACACTTGAGTTTTGTCTTAAGTCATTATGTCAGTAGTTTACCTCTGGACCCCTGTAGTATCTATATGCAGGTGCTCCCAGATGTTAGGGTAAGCATATTGCATTTTACTAATTTATTCTACTGTAATGAAGGGTGATATACATACCTCTCTCTGCGCTCCCACATTTTATGCTTTCCTATAGGTGAGCTGTCATTGTTTTCATTTCTTTTATCTGAAATTAGCACTGTGTTATAAACAGTAATCTGATATATTAAAATATTAAATCCTATAGTGCAAAGTAGTAAGTGGTATCTTAGAGATTCTTGGATGTTTTTGGATGAACTTTGACATTTTGAGTTCCAGGGAAATGAAACCTTGTTATGCACATTTGATGTTTGTTCCTTATATACAGCTATAGATCAAAATGAAGGAATAGAGTTCATGAGGCTATATTTAAACAAAGTGGAATACAATGAAGATATTTTTGTACTTTATCAGCTTATGGAATTGGTATTACACAATAATTTTTTAATGTTTGGAAAGGAAATTTACCAACAGTTGGGTGTGGTAGCTATGGGAGTACATGTTGCTCCCGTCTTTGCCAATCTAGTCATGTGTTGGTGGGGAGTCACTTTTTTGGAGAAGATGGATTTATTTAAACACATCAAATATTATAGGCATTACATAGATGATTTGTTTTTTGTATGGGCTGGTAACAATGAACAGCTTTGTGAGTTTTTCCAAAACATTAATCAGACAGTGGCTTGGTTGCAATTCACTATAGGTGGTAGAGGTAAAAAGGTTCAATTTTTGGATGTGGAAATTGAGATGGATGTTGTTAATAGAACATTTAGAAGTAATATTTTAGAAAGAAAACCTTCACTAATAATTATTTACATTATGATAGTTTTCATTCTAAGCACATGAAAGTCAATGCTTGTAAGGGACAAGCTATTAGACTGAGTAGAATGGTCAGTGATGACCATCAATTCAAGGTAGAGTTAGATGTCCTCAAACAGTTATAAACAGAGGATATTCTAGTGACATTCTAGAAGAGGCATTACAATATATTATACAACACAGGAATGATAAATACTCGCCTATACTGAAAACAAAATAAATTCAGTGAGGATGTAAATAAGAATGATGAGCTGAGGCATGCATTTCCAGTAACTATGAGTACTGATGGGCCTGCATTTGGAAAAGTTATACAAGAGAAATGGAAAATTATCTTGGGTAATGATGAATTAAGTAAGATTATTGGGATGCAACCAAACTTTATTCATAAAAAAACTAGAAATTTAAAAGAAATTTTGGAAAATGGACACAGAGATGAGAGCCATAATAGAGTTGTCACACGTTTATGGACATTTCCCTGTACAAATTGTAGACAATGTAGATTTATGATGGGTGCACAAAGTCATTATTTTAAACATATAAAATACACTGTGATAGCTAAGGATAGATATGATTGCCAAAGTGAAGGATTAGTTTATTTAGCAGTATGTACTAACTGTGAAAATGTCTATATTGGAAAAAATCATTAGAAAGTTAAGACACAGGGTTAGGGAACATTTATTGGCTATTAAGAAGAAATATTTAAGTAATGCGTTAGCCAAACATTCAGTGACGTGTGAAAATTTTAAGAAGTTCACCTTTTTTGTAACAGAGAAAGTGAAAACAGTTAAGTTTGTAGGTTCATTCAATCATTTCTTGGAAAAAATTGAATTAAAATGGCAAATCTTTTTAAGAGCTGATGTAACGCCTGGCATTAATGACAAAGTTTCTGTCAAAAGTTATTTAAATTATGTTAATTTTTAATTTATTTTGTCATAAAATTTAGTGTTTGTATGTATTGCAAATGTAGTTATATTAAGAACATTATTACAAGTTTACATTATACACATACCCCGGGATTCATGAACCTTGCACCAGGCGCACGCATAGCATAGATGTTATAATGCCAAATATGGCCGCCGAGCGATTCAGGTATGATCCAATTCCATGTGAACTACTGGCGTATGCCAGATCTGCGCAGCCCAGGTGCAGGTATGCTAATCACCCTATGTGCAGTGTGTCACCATGCAAATGAAGGCATATAGCGATTCACGAAGTGGTGCAGGCGTAGCATAAGCCCACGGCAATGTAAACCAAAAAAAAACGGTTTACATTTTCCCAAACATAACATCGGAGTAATGGAAAAGTGTCAGACCCAGGTATCACACTGTTAACATATGCCAATGGCGAAATACACAGACAATGGCAAAAGAAAAGATGCACAACACGTAAATAACAACTTAAATGTCATGTCCACAGTAACTCACATCAGAACCGCAGGACATGTGTGCGGAAGGTGCAACATAATGAAATAATATAACAATGTTATAAAATAGCATCGTAATAGACATCAGGTTCACAGCATAATACACCATGGTATGCATGGAACACCACAACCATGGTGCAAGGGTTGCCAAGGACTTGCGGCAGTCTTCGGCGTGGTAACTATGAATTAGTAGTCAATGCCTTGCAAATGAGGCAGAGAATACTGAATCGCAAATGTCCCGCCGGAGTAGGGTTGTACCAAACGGCGCAGCGGTAAAACACCGAGGAGTGGCTCAGAGGGAATACATGACATCTGCAGAGGGGTGTGCCACCGTAGCATTAAGCACATTGGAGCACAGCAAACCTGGGCTGTACATCGCTAATCAAAGCTGCAGGACCGGGGTGTGGGGTAATAGTTTAGCTGAGAGCACACAAACTGCACAAAAGTGCATGTGTACGAGGATGACAACTTTCCCAAAACCTAGTAATGTGACGCACGCCCCGCAAACAATATCGGAAACAGGAAGGTGATGTGAAGAATATAAGGAAATGCGGAAGAAGTGTAATCGGAGTACTAATGAGCAATCAACACTAATCATCCCACGAAGGCCAATCGACGGCAGCTGACAACTCTGCATGCAGAAACCTGCAAAACGGGATAGGGGAGGCATATGAATGCAAAGAAAGTAGGGGAGGTAGCAGATTGCAAAGATAGAAGACCTGACACAGCAGAGCAAAGCAGACTGGCAGCACAATGGCAGTAGCACACAAAACACATGATATGCCATGTCCATGAAAGTACACATGACAGTGCTCTGCAGGATGCATGCCAGAAAATGGTAGGTGCAACGTGCAGAAATAGTAAGGGAAGGTCGAAAGGTAATCCATGGCAGGCAAGAGTAATGCAACACCAAAGGCAACACCGTTGTAGTTCCATTGGTAAAACACGGAAGATAACCCTTAGATACGGCTGAACAAACACACCCTATGACATCATCGGTGTGCACAGCACAATAGTATAAAGTGTGAATGCACACAACACACAGCCGTGTATTCCCAAACACTGCACCATAGGTGTAAACACACGGGGAACTTTTAAAATGTACATGTTGGGTGCTGCCATAGCTGTGATCCATCAGCATGTGTTAGAGACAGACAGTGTTGTGGAGGAGGATGCCGACAACCACCGCAGGCCTCGGAGGAGAAGGAGAGTGTTCAGACCAAGGGTAACCTACCAGGGGCTACATGACCTGGAGATAGTAGAGCGTTACAGGTTGGACAGGGACATGTTACAGCAAATAGTGGAGCTGTGCCGGCCACGCCTGAGAACAAGAAACAACAGAGGGGAACCCATCCCAGTGGACACAAAGGTATGTGTAAGCTTGCGAATACTGGCCACAGGTACCTTTCAAAGTTCAACTGGAGATATAATGGGCATCTCACAGGCATCAGCATCCAGGGTACTACACCATTTCCTGGATGCCATGTTACCACATGCCAATGAGCATATATACTTCCCTAGATCTCAGGAGGATTTGGCTAGCAATATGCGCCATTTCCACCGTGTGGCACAATACCCAGAGGTACTGGGTGCGATAGACTGTACGCACATACAAATCAAGTCACCACCTGGCGAGCAGGGTAGACGCTACATAAACCGCAAGGGATTCCACTCCATCAATTGCCAGGTCGTGTGCAATGCCCAGGGCATTATCATGGATGTGTGTGCTGGCAGCCCTGGAAGCTATCACGACTCCCATATCTGGCATGCCTCACAGCTGTATCAGGTATTTGTCAGGGGGGACATCCCACAAGGCCATCTCGTGGGGGATGCTGGCTATGCACTGGAGCCGTGGATGATGACTCCCATCAGAAATGCACACACACACATGCAAGAACGCCATAATGAGGCACACGCACAAACCAGAATAATCATAGAGCGTGTGTTCGGGATGCTGAAATCACAGTTCC
This sequence comes from Protopterus annectens, assembly GCF_019279795.1. Lineage (NCBI taxonomy): Eukaryota > Metazoa > Chordata > Ceratodontiformes > Protopteridae > Protopterus > Protopterus annectens. The sequence goes on from NC_056728.1 coordinate 1,602,064,373, forward strand.
GGTGCTTGGATACATCTGGTGGAGCCTTGCGGTACTCTCCAGGCACATGTGCCCACATATTCATAGTATGTGCCATGCTACATAATATGATCCTGCGGAAGCAGCTGCTGCAGGGACATAATGGTGAAGGGCCACAAAACCCACCACAATTGCCAAGGCCAGTCCAGGCACAGAGGGTTCCAGACCATGAACACACTGTGCCAGCCCCAGTAGGCAGACGGAGGTGTACCCAATACGCCTACGCCTTGGCAAAGAGGGAACGTATAGCACGTACTCTGACAGCGTAGGCCCCATGGACTGACACCTCCCCACCTGCACACACAGTGAAATGGATGGCACACAAACATGACCACCTGTAAATTGTAATGTATGGGTGGCCTTATGTGTGACTCCAACATAGGCAGCCCACCAGCCAGTGGAACATGTAACGCCAACACCTGAACAGTACGTGAGTCCAACAGCATATGGCATTGCTGTGTGCCTGCCATGTTCGCCGCAAGATGTATACATATAAATATATATATATGTGTATATATATATATATATATATATATATATATATATATATATATATATATATATATATATATATATATATATCTCTCTCTCTCTCTATATATATATATATATATATATATATATATATATATATATATATATAGATAAATATGTACACATATACATATATATAATACAGATAAGAAAGGGAATTAGAGGGATATAAGGTGACTGAGATGTATCCAGTGATATCTGTAAATAGTATAGATAGTGCAACGACAATCTGAACATCCAGGAGGTTCAAAACAATAGGATACCGCCAACCATGGAACGTGTAACATACCGATATGCATAACCGCGAGGCTGAAAGACCGACAGAACACAGTACTGTAACAGTACATGCGCGTGTAATAGTATGATGATATGAAGGGAGAGGTAGTCACCGCTGCCGGTGTTGCGGTCCACGTAGGTACTGTGTGCAACCGTCCCCGTGAGTGCCGTAGTATGTGTACGTGTGCGTTGAGGGTGCCGTGTGCGTCACTGTGTGAGTGTAATGTGTGTGTGTCTGCAACATGTGTATGTTGGTGCCAAGTTAGAGGCAGAGCAGAATATTAGGTGTAGGCATACGGTAAACTAGCCTCAGGCATATGTTCACTACTAGTCCCAGAGTAGTAGTGACAGCCCCACCCTGGCTAGGTGTGTCCTGACATAGAACGATACAAAGTGAATATGTTCCAGATGGTAGCACAGGAATATTCCCCATAAGAAATGGAAAAGACTTATGTAATAGTCATGCCTGTATGTATGACACTGATATGTTACATGCAATATGATACGTTGGCAAAGTCACATAACAATAGGTATGTATCGCGGAAAAAAGTATGTGCTACCCCAGTACTGACCATGGCCACGTGTTGGCCCGTAAACACCGCTGTGTGTTCCACAAGTGTCAAACAATCAATTCCCATTTGAATATGTGGCAACCACTGGCAAACAGGCTATTCCAACAACATGACCACAATGTCTGCAAATATCGGGTACAGAATGACAAGGGATAGTTGTCACGTACACATGGCCGCTGATATACCACATATGTTACGGAGGTATACATGCATCAAGCTCACCTGTAGACGATATCGGAACCAATTAACAAGAGCCCAACCTACACTCCCATAACAAAAGACTATTAACTGTTAACTCTCCAAGTAGGGATGGAGCACACAGACAACTATACTGTTTATGTAGAGATGCAAGGCCCACAAACCGTATCCGGTACGTACAACCACCGATATTGCCCACAGTAGATATTAAAGGAATTCAAACCGTAATAGCAGCACAAACATACAGTCAGTCAATGACATCTGCATAACCACAACATATCGCGTGGGAGACACAATTAAAGGCGGATGCATAATTGCATGCTTTGTATAAAGGAAAACAACAGCCATGGTACAGGTTTTGAATGCAATACTCCATTATCATTCATCAGCAGGACAGGTACACCCACATGTTGAACCAAATACTACACCTGTCACACACACTCCACGGGTGACATGAATGCAGAATATACTTGTCCCTATGCATAGCAGTTGAAGTTACACATAACATAACACAATACAGACCATCTCCACGAAGGTAGAGCAAATAGCCAACACCCAGGTGGAGAATCCAATTATACCCCAGTGTCGACGCATAATTTCCGAATGGAGTAGATGCACAGGTGATATGCACGTAATTACTCACTGAGGAACAGCAATTGGCGGGTTGAATTCACATGTTGCAGGTATCGACGTATATAAGGATTACTCTCAAGATATTCAAACCGTATGCTCATACTCAAACAGCGTTGAACTACTGAAAGTACTGCAAACAAAAGTTAATGGCAAAACAATAAACGGAACGAAACACCAACAAGGTATGTAGAACACACGATATGTAAGGTTGTATAACGCATGATCTGTATTAATAAGCTGTACTGTATGTAAATGGTGGTTGTAATTAATTACACTTGTCCGTAATGCAGAAAGTGGTGAAAGGTAGTTATGTAGTGATGTCTTGCTGAGCATACCAACGCTTGTAGAAACCATGTGTACAGCAATAGGACATTATGTACACAGCAGAGACACCACAAGGGATGCTACAGGAGGGCATTAAAGTGAACAATGCCATACCACACGCTGTTGCTGGCAGTGGATGTCCAACAAGGAAGTGCTATAGCAGGGGATAGTACATGTATGTATACTGTCACAGCACACATGTGTATGAGCATATACCGTTGTTGACATATGTAATGTGTGGCCGACGTGCAAGTATGCTCTGCATTAGGGGATACTATGTGAAATGTGTGTAATGTATAGTTGTCTAGGTAGATATGACAGATATCCTACACAGTATCACAGGCATATCATGCATAACACAGGTATCGCCTATTGGTATGTACAATAACAGGATACATATGACCTGTAGGAATGGGACATAGTAGTAGCATGATAGCTACTCTAAATGGAAGGGACACCAAGTAACCATGCACAAAGGACTTGTAGTAGCTGCACAGGTGCACAGTGGGCTACAATGCAGTCTGGCAAGTCCATGTGTAAGCACATGTGCAGTGTACACAGTAGTGTCACCTCTCCATGGTAGTGTCCTGTGAACAGCAGAGGCAGGTGTCAACTGCACCTCTACACAGTACAGCTGCTGTGGTGATACCAGGACTACATGTGTCACCCAAACAGCAAGGGAGGTATCACATGAACAGTGCTACTGTGTGTCCCTGCGGGATGTACACAGGACTTATGTTCCACAGCATGGTGTGTGTTAGGTTTGTGGAAGTAACACAGAAGCACAGCCCATGCAGTGTGGTGTGTGTGCACATATCCAGGAGAATGTCATTCACAGTGCCCACTCCAGATGTCATGTATGAGGAGTATATGCATCAATAATGTGGTGGACATGGGCCGTGTCAGAGCAGAAGAAGACACCCCTGAGTATGTGGTATGCAGATGTGTACAGATGTGTTGTCCATATGTCATCCGCATATGTAAACTGTCTGAGCCCAGTAAACATCATGGCATGTCAATGTTGTGCCATGTAAAGCTGTAGCTGTTGTTGAAGGTACACCATAAATGTGGTATTGTACCCTTGACTGTGTGTAGATGTGTGTAGTTCACAGGTACAATGGCTACCTATGTACCAGCATCACACACAGTACAGATAGGTGTGGCCTTGCAGAAGGATATCCATGCCACAGTGGAATACGGTAATCATAGGACTGTATGTGGCATATGTGTGTACTGCAACCATGTACAATGTGATATGTATGTAGGGGACCACTATCCATGTGATAGTCAGTGGGTGAATGTTGTTATGCAAAGGTGATGTGCATGCACCATGTGTCATGCATCTTGATGCCATGATACTCATATGAAGTATCTGTCACACTGACACCTGTATGGTTGGTATCAGTATGAGCTGGTGGAGCAATAATGGTGCTTGGTATGTAGGTGTTAGAAATCTAGGCATGGACAGTACTCTGTGACTGCATGTTCTGTATGTAAGCATAGTGAACATGAGTGGCCCTATGACTGAGGACTGTGTAATGCAATATGTACCTGACATGTAGTAGGTACTATGGTATGCTGGCACCACTGTGTTTACTGTCCATGAGCCACATAGCATAACATCCTGAGACACAGGGTATGATGTGCAGGTGGATGTGTATGTTGTCAATACCAGAATGTGGAATGGTGCTGAAAGGCAATGTGAGGACAACGTATGATGTGTTGGCCTCCGTACCATCCTCACCTGCCCTAGCAACTGTATGACAGGTGCCCAGCATGTGTATGTGCCTTGCTGTGGCATTCACAAGCCCAACCCGGGTGCTAGGAAAGGACTGGAGGCCATCAATGTGTGTGGGAATCATGTTCCTGATGATGTGCCCCATTGCCATGCAGAATGGTCCAGTCAGGAGTGTATGACTATAGTCCCACTCGTGCAATGCAGTGCCACCTGTGTGTAGTGCAATAAATGCCACTGTACGGCAGTCAGGGTCTACAATGTCCGACAAAAGGCTAGCAGTGAATATAGTGGCCTGGTATGGAGACATATACCAAACAGGTTGGTGGGACATTACAGCCAGGGACATTGGAAGGTGACATTGGGCCAGTGTCCCAGGACATATCGTGTGTATGTCAGTACTGTGTATGTGACCACAGGGACACTATGATGTTCATGTACGGATTGCGACCCTGTAGCGAGTGAGAGGGTGTATTGTCGGTAAGTACGCCATCACCTGGCACGTTGCCAACATTACCTCGGTCTGCAATGCTTGGTTGACTATTGTATGTGACATCAGATGTGGATGTTGCCAAAGAATACCGACATACCACCACAATGCCTGAGACCTCACACCGCAATGTTCGGCAGTCATGTTTAGGTAGCTAGCCTTGGAGTATGTGATGATGGACCTTGAGGACCTACCATGGCTGACAAGCGATGCACCCCACACATGTGAATGTACACCACTGTGCAACAGCCTGTACCTGTGGTTGTACATCATATGTGCATGGAACATGACCACCACAGTGGCATCTGTGAACTGGTCAGTACCGCCATGTCTCTGTGTGGAATAGCATGATTCCTGCAATTGTGTACATGCTACTGAAGTGCACTGTGGTATGTGTCAGCATATGTATCTGCTCGGGTGTCATGATGTTAACAACTGCTGTCAGCAGACGTCTGTAGTAGTTGTTGTAGTACACATGTTCCGTGTATGCTGTGATGGGTGTGTTTCCAGGATGTGGCTAGCAAGGCCGTGTAGCATATGTGTTGAATCCACTAAAGAGGGGATAACCCCAGGTGTGTCACACCAGTCACATGGAGGTAGTGTTCATGCTAAGGGTAGTGTAGGTATGGTATGTGTTATGTATTGTTTTATCCAGCTGAGCGAAGTGCATGACTCAAGCATGTGTAGGTACATGGGTGTCTATCCCAGGGAAGTGTGGGTTACTGTCAGCACACAGCAGTAGTAGCTGTCTGAGGCCCAATGTACACTATAACAACACAGAAGGTATGTAACCTGTGGTGTACAATGTCGGCTCTGTCGCTTGTTACAATGTGTATAGCGGTCACAAACAGTTATCTGCACATGGAGCACCTATGATGCATTGTGCTAAGCAACTATCCAGGATGTGTGCAAAATACTGTGTAATGTGTGAACCCCTCATCTGTGGGTGTTCCGGTCCAGGTATGTGCCTGAAAGGTACGGTCCGTGTACAATCCGTAATCGCAGGTGTTCTGAGCAGAGCATGGAGGCAGGTCCCAGTCACCGCAGAGAAATGTGAGTGGTGCAATAGTGTGTGTGCCTTGCTTGTGTGCATCACAGTGGAAGATGCAAGCATTGTTCCACATGACCCCATGTCGTGCCTGCCAGTTACAGCCCTGCCAGTGACAGTTATGTGAAACTGCCAGAGAGGCAGTATAGCATGTGAAGATGTACATGTGTGCTCTACACCCCAGGCTGATGGCTGCAGGTCATGCATGCCACAGCACTGTGTTTGACCAGGACTGTCATAGCGGTCAGATACCACATGCCTGTGCAATAACAGTAGGAGCGTAGGCAACTGTTGCAGTGACACAGTAGGTCAATGTACAGTGTTCCTGTGTCCAGACCAATGCCGAATGTACACCATGGCTAGACACATACCCAGAGGGCTATAACACCGGTGAGCCATTGCATGTCCCAGTACACGTAGTCTGTGTATTGCCATCACAGGGCAGTCACAATAACATGATGTATGTGAGATATATTGTACCAGGTGATGTGTCATGTGTGTGTATGTTGAGTTGCAGAGGTGTTCACCTGTCCGCAACATCTCAGTGCATGATGCCTTGTGTAACATGATGTGTGGAACTGCATTGTGATTCACAACAGAGTCATCCGTGACTGGTGTGTTGTGAATGTTGTAACCCATGAGTCTGCGGGATATACACTGGTGATGTTGGCTGCCATGCTGGGGGCCACCAGTGGTGCCTACAGTGGTTATACAGACATATTGCATACGTTGTCCTTGCAGGAATGTCCATTGTTGTAGATATGTGGTACTACATGATGGTAGGTGTGTGATGTGAATGTTACACATCCAGACGTGACCGTCAGGTGCAGTCATGGTTGTTGACAGCATCACCCCCATCCACAGCTGTCAGCACCCTGTCCCCAGAATGCGTAACGGTAGCCCTCGTACTGTGTGACTAATGTGCAGATCGTAGAACACCTACTACAGGCCGACTAACAGTGTCAACTAGGAAGGGTATATGATGGCTGAAATACGCTGCTCTAATGTATAAATATGATATCCCACTGAATTACTATGATTCCCATTTATTAAGCCATGGCTGGCATGTAAACCGTGTACAACAATGACTGTGTGACAGACCCTTCCAATGTGGAACCTTGATGAACATGCACCTGTTAGAACACCAAATGAGGTACGTTGCACGTAATGATGTACAACCGACAGCTATGGGCACAGCATGGATGCAGACGCACATCACCCACAGGCTGTACCGCTGTACATTAGTAGGGGAGCATTGCACGAGTACATGTGACAGTTGCTGTATTGCCACATGTACGACATATCCATCATATAGGGGTAGCACTGGTACGTGACGGTTGGACATGCCTGTACATACGACCATGTCCCACAGGATATGTGTGTTAAGTGTGTACAACACCTGTCATACCTTCAGCAAGCTGTGAAGTGTATGACTGCCAGTGTACCTGTGTGACATGTTGTGCAATGGGTGCATAGGTAATCAGTAGCGCATTACATGCTCACATGCCCGCACAGGTGCATAGCTTGACCATACGATACAAATAGGGTGTTGGGTAATAGCAACCCACAAGAGGTGATGAGTAAGGGTGGCAATGCACTATCACCTTTCCGGGTAAGATGTGCATGTCCATGATACATTAGCACATGAGATGTTAGCAGTACAGCTGTACAGGGCGGCATGTATATTTGATTACAAATACCTTTGCGTGTTCCACCAGTGGCCTGTTGACAGACAGACATCAACACAATGTGCAGCATTGACATGTGCACAGCACATCACCGCTGGCTACAGTAGAACAGGGTTAATGTGTTGACATGTGCACAGAACATCAGCGCCAGCTACAGTCGAACACGGTATGTGTTGAACCCCACCGTCATTGTAGCCCATGCCACAGAGAGAAATGTTATGCATCTGTGTATGTACGGCTGGGAATGGACCTGACCTAGCAGTATAGGTGTGTCAGTGTTGTGAACAACATACTGAATAGGCTGTGTGTGTGAGGTGTGTGTCATAGTTGTACGGTCTGATGGATGATACCAGCATTGTCACCGCTATGTGAACATCTCCGTCCCCATTAATGAATACCTAGGCTATGCCCAACACCATGGTCACTGTGGAAGGGATGGTGCTGTGCGGTGCACCCGCTGACATGGTGGTGACAGCAGGCACTGGATGTAGACATATGAGGTACCCATGTCAGGTCGGGGTACCATCCATGTGCACGGGATATCACCGTGCGGGCATATACAGCACTGTGTTGAACAATATTACAGCACATAGCACCTGTCAGGGGTAATGTTCATGCATGGATGTGCGATACCAGCATGCACAATACACACCCCTACCATGCAGCATGCTGCCTACCTTGCAGAAGGACATTGTCTACACCATGATGATGGACATGCGACATGTCCATATACCTATATAAATGACATATGTAATGGACAGCCACCGTCCTAATACTGGTATTCCACAGGCTGGACACATCCCTGTGCCATATATGTGATATACCCTGCCATACCATGCAACCCTGTCCATCAAGGCTGCACGTGTCATCACAGTCATACATGGTGCGATGGCCACATGGTACATGCACTATCAACTGACTGGATCAGTAATGTGGCACTGATGCACCTTGTGTTGTCACAATTGCTGAGTGACAGCGTGTAAAACGTGCGCGCACATGCTATGTTTGCCCATCCCTGCAAATGTCATATGAATAGACATTGTCCCATGTGTATCACATGTGCAATACAGGCGAGCCGTGGCAGGATGTTCAACACCTGTACAGTGCTGAGTAGATGTATATGGCAAAACAGATGCATGTACAGGTGGCCATGTGTATGTGTGCAGTGTCACTGCTGACGTCAATAACGGCTGCGTCTGTGATGCTATGTGACATATACACAGCATCCAGGTGAACATTAGTACAGTGGACACATTGGGCCAAGTGCAGATTGGTAAGAACACAGGTGCAGGCAAGTACACATGTCCACAGCAAGTTGCCATCTACATGGAGTATGTACACTGTGATGAGTTGACACAGAGATATGATATGATATCCACTGCATACCGGTGTGACAGGTGTGACAGCAACACGTCAGCTGTGTCAGTGTCATGATGCTTCTCAGAGATTACTGTGCAGATGTCGTACATGTCATAGCAATGTATGTTCAGTGGTATGCTAGTACATCAGTGTGAATGTGACCTGTCACCATCATTATGTCTTACAGATAATGCCACGTTCATGCCTCCCAGCCTTCAGCTGCCAGGAGGATGATGTCATAATACCATTGCTCCATGACAACTATGACGTGCTGTTCAGCCATATGCCACAGCATGCTCAGCAGCGGGATGACCTGTGGCAGGATATACGCAGGAGGGTGAATGACGTGGGTGGCAACAACCGCACCTACCAGCAGGTACGCAGACACTGCACGGACCTGATATGGCATGTGAAACAGCGTGCCACTGCAATCGCCAGAGAACAAGGTGGAACAGGTGGTGGGCCACCAACCCAGCCCCCGCTGACACACACAGAGGAGCTACTGACCAGTCTGGGGACACCCAGGGAACAGCATGCGGAAACACTAGCCACCATCGTGGAGGTGGGTGTCTCCCAACCAATGAGCCTGGAGTTGCCTGGTAAGTCAGTCCTGCATATGAGTAAGATATCCACTGTAGTTGCAGGTGTCACTGTACATCATGTAAAGTAACAACACATGCCAGGTATATGGGCACACAAGCTGCATACTACAGTATGCTATGTTGTGTATGCAGACGTGTGCATACCATATGCTATCACACAGGTACATGTGTTCATATGCACAGTGCGAACTGTGGCTGTCATACAGTCATGGATAATGTTTCTACTGTTGTGTCGCCCCTATACAGGTACCTCTGGTGTGTCGCACAGACATGGGTCTGTCGCAGGTGAGACTGTTGTCAGTATCAGGCATGTTACAGTGTAGAGTTATTTGCCATGTGGCCAGGTATAACATGCACACCTGGGTTTTGTTCCAGTCACGTTATACAGGTTGTGCCACCAGACACACACACATGCCACCCATGTGCAATAGATACAACCTTTATTATACACTGGCATGAAACCACAGTACCTGTCAATGTGATATGTGCGGTCAGCAATGCATACAACGGTGGAGGTGTTCTACAATGGATGCATATGTAGTATGCATTGGAACAACGTTTGTGGTATGCAGACAGTACCACACAGTGAGCAGTGATATGTGCAGCACACAGGTGTCACCATTGCGACATATGCCCCTGGATTGTATGCACACATTGTGACACGCCACCCGACATGTCCCAAGCTTGTGGTGTTCTGTCTGCAATATTGTCACACCATCACATGACCTACACCCGACATAACAAACATCCACACTGTTGTCTGCATAGCCCTGTGGATTGCGACACCTCTGACATGTATGGGTGTATGTCACATGGGACACCGCAGACATGTGTACAAGTTGCCCATCACACACAATTGTCCAAGACCCGTTCATACATGGCCATGGGTGATAGCCACAGGCATGTTGCCACACAGTACGTCTGATGTGGATAGACCCTGTTGAACATTGTCCACACATAGTGCAATCATAGCCATAGTGGACCACTTGTACATTTGATGTGTTACACCGGACAACTGGAATGCCTGTCTGCAGCCACCGGAGGTGTCACCAATGTCTATCATATACGATCTGTGGAACAGCATGACTGTGTTGCAGTCATGGCAATGCAATGCGTCCATGTTATGCATTGCACAGCAACATACATGCGTCATGTTGCCATGCAATGGCACAGTGCCTGTACTCCACACTGTATAGCTATGTACAGGGCTCACACTAACCACACCTGCACATACACATTTGCGAAACATGCATTCTATCTCTAGGCTGTACACACAACACTGCACTGTGAAGCCCATTATGATGCTGTGCATGTGTCAGGACACCATTGTGTCAAACATGTATACATGTTACTGCACATGACAGTGGATTACATGTCAAGGTAACGTCAGCCATGTGTACTGTTAACCTGTTTGTGGCCACATGGTGTATCACGGTGATGCATGCAAATTACCATGATTGTGTGTACTGCATGCCTACTGATATGACACCTGCTTGATGTAGTGTGCACCCCAGGGTGGTATGCATATTAACACTATTAATGTCTGAGCTGCATTCCCTGTGCTGTAGTGCAGGAATGCTGCATGCCATCTGAAATATCACATGCATGGTGTGTCTGTTTGTGTCTGTGTGTGTCTGTGTGTGTGTCTGTGTGTGTGTCTGTGTGTGTGTGTCTGTGTGTGTGTGTCTGTGTGTGTGTGTCTGTGTGTAATGTACCATACAGTATGTCTTTGCATTCACAGGTGGTGTAGGTGCGTTACCCTCCTGCGGTCCATCTGATGTTAGTGTCCCCACAGATACTAGCGGTGATGACCATATGCATGAGGTACAGGCAGGGTTGTCAGGGGCTGAATCTGTGCCATTGGTTACCATCCCACCTATGTCCCTCTCTTCCCCGCACATGGTTCTGATGCCAACACATACCACATCACCGTTGCCCATAGAGGAAGGACAGTCAGCGTCTGTTGGCATTGAACAGGAATGTGTGGTGGCTACAGAAGGTGTGACTACACACCATGTTGCCAGTGTAATGACTGGTGATGTGCCACACAGGCATGTGGCTGGTGCTGCTCGTAGGAGGACCTCTGGCAGACATGCACCTGCAGTACAGGACGCAGCAGCTGGTATCACCAGACGCATGTTCCAGACTGTAATGGTGGCACAGGCACGTGCAGAATGGCAGAACCAAGAAGGGCAGAGGCTGCAGAGGGCTGCAATCCATACCCTAAATGCCAACATCCAGTCATTGGCAAATGCTCAACAGCAGATTGCTAATGTACTGGATAGGCGATTAGGTGAAATGGTTGGAATCCTCGACCGAGGCATGGCAATCTGCGAGCGTGAGCTGTCTGTGCTGGAACACCTGGTAGGGGTGAGGCATAGGACACGTGGGTGTAGGCCAGCAACACCACCTAGTGTAGGTTGACGTGTGTGTGCCAACTCTCATGCCCACTCACATAATGCCGGTAGCAGTAGCAGTGCAGCTGGTGCTGCACTGTCCACACCAGGACACAGCAGGCCACGTGGATGTGGCCCTGGCTGGTCCCATCGTGGACACAGTTCCAGCGGACATGTGTCATCGGACAGTAGCCACTCTGTACCTCCACCTGGTAGTGCCCGTGCAACCCCAGGCAGGCACAGGTCACATGGCCGTGGACGGACACAGTGAGCTGTACAACCTGCACTGTACAGTCTGGGGCTGTCAATTATACCCCGTGTAGGCATCACATATGGCTGAACTGTGTACACACATACCCACACACAGCAGACACAACTGTAGGGATCCACCACATCCACATGCATTCTGCACAGACATGTCCAGTAAACTCACCGGCCCTTACACACACACATGATGTTATCCATTGGTGCAGCCTATGCCCCTGGCAAACATATCACCCTGTGCATATGATGAAGCCTCTGCCGCATCCCTGTCATCCACACCATCGGTGCAGGGTTATGCAAATATATTCTAATGCACAGGGTGGACAGGATAGTGAGAGGTGTATGTGATACCTGTGTATGCATAGCGTGGGATGTGTATGTATGTTGCAGTGGTTGTGTATGAATACTGACAGATGCGTATGTGACTTGGGTTGTGTACTGTCAACATGCAGCATACCATGTAGTGCAGGTGCAGCATGCATTGTGATGTGTTCACAGTATGTGTGATGGTTACATGTGTAGCACCATGTTGGTTCTGAAACCCTGAATCCCTCCTATGGTGTACTCGCATGTGCCTACAGAGAGCACTGTTATCAGTCCCCCACATGTAGCTGTGGATTACTCACAGGCACATCTGGCAATATCAGCATACTACATGTACCCGCAACCTGCCTGGACACCTACATGACACACATGTCCGCACATATACTGCACCTGATGCATGTTGTCAGTGCCACAGGCTACAGTGGACAGAGACATCACATACATAGCAGGACACACTACAGGTATGGTGACATGGTGCAGGTGTCGTACACAGCGTGATGACCACTGACTTCAGCTGTCACCTGTCAGCTGTGGGGCACACTGTGCAGCAGTAGGACCCTGTAACAGTACAGGAACATGGTCGCAATTGCGGGGTGTACACCACTATGACACACACCCCATAGTGTGCAGATGGGGACACCTGCCTATGTGGTCAGCACCCTCACAATACTATGCACTCACACGCCATGTCACAGGGAGCGGACATGCACAGGTAGCCAGTATAGCTCACACCTATGGCATGGACAGGGTTGTGCAATGCAGCACCAGTACGGGATAGTCACCATGTGTGGTTAGTGTTCGTTCACAACAGTATATTAGCATACACCCTCACACCAAGCAGCAGACATACAAACATGTAGACACACACACATTGTGGTGACCACACATGTGTACACAGAGAGACAACATGTTGCATGTACTGCACCATCCAAATTCATGCTCCCCACACTGAGGTATGTACAGATCTCTACTATGGTATACAGGGATGTGTAGCACGTGGGACATATTCCCCCGATATGTGGCATACATGGGCACACATTCATGCACACATGTCAGTGCTGGGAATACTACACCCGCCATATGATATGTGTGCAGGCATGCAGCGGTATGTAGTGCATTATGTGTACCAACACCGTATCCAGCAGATGTGCTGATATATGCACTGGGGAGGTGGTAGGTGTTACAGATGCCATGTGACATACAGTCGATAACACCTGACTGCTGGGTATGCATTATGTCAGCACTGTCATGTAACAGTGACATAGCATACTGTATGCACATGGCAGGGTAGGATGGTGTGTGACACAACTGTGAGCCACCACCTGCACACATGCATGTAGACAGGTGTTTAAGCACATTATGTACACACATACCTCCATACGTGCTGTTTCTATGCCACCGTATAACGGCCCCTATGATGGGTATGCATGTGGTAGGTTGTTGCAACTATGTTATGGACATCGGCCACTGCTCATGCATGGCTGCTCCATGCACAGTACACATGTCACATGTGTCTCCTGTTGCCATATGTGTATGCATTGCTACTTTCTGACATGTGTGTTGACATACATAAAACATGGACTGTGGTATGGTATCACAGCTGTCACAGGCAAACAATACAAGGGTATGTGTCCCAGTCAACACTGCTACACCCTGTAGTGGGAGCATTCCACAGACATGGGTCCACCTTCCATTCGTGTGTGTAGCACTGCATACGCCAGTGTTATGCATGTGGTACATCACAGGCTTTGTATGTGTCATGTGTGCAGTCCATGCACACATCCAGACAATCACATGTATGACATATCCAGACGTTTGTTCATTGTGGTACAGCAGCGGTCATGTGTCACAGCTGTGTCAGGGCTGTGGTATGCGTGGAGCCGACCTGTCCATGTATACTGATATGGGTGGACTACATCACACATGTTGGATCATTGTTAGTACATGTGTACTCTGCACAACTGGTGTACACTGCTATACAGACCTGTGGACATATGTCACATGCTGTTGTTGGACTGTGAGGCTTACTGCTGCACCGATGACATGGTGCTGGCATGACAGCTACAGTGTTCACTGCAGTGTGTACATGTTTGACCTGCACCCGTGACACCTGTGATGCCATCTGTGTGTGTACGAGTAACTGCATGTGTGACCACCCTGTGCGTGTGGACATGTTTACCTTACCATGACCTGCAGTGTGTACACTCCGTCTGCATGCTGGACGGCACGTAGCAAATGCTAAGTGTGTGAGCATACCCAGTAAGCAGTTGTGTAGATGGACACACAGTACATTGTACACTGCACCCTTCTGTGATTATACCCCGTGTGGATGCATCTTTCCCCTTTGCAACTGCTAAGTGTGTGAGCATGCCCAGTTTGCTGTTGTGTAGGTGGACACACAGTACATTCCACACTCTCCCTTCCATGATTACACTCCATGTGTATGCCTTCTGTGTGTACACTCCGTCTGCATGCTGGACGGCACGTAGCAAATGCTAAGTGTGTGAGCATGCCCAGTAAGCAGTTGTGTAGATGGACACACAGTACATTGCACACTGCGCCCTTCTGTGATTATACCCCGTGTGCATGCATGTTTCCCCTTTGCAACCGCTAAGTGTGTGAGCATGCCCAGTTTGCTGTTGTGTAGGTGGATACACAGTACGTTCCACACTCTGCCCTTTCATGATTACACTCCATGTGTATGCATGTTTGCACTTTGCAAATGCTAAGTGTGTGAGCATGCCCAGTACACCATTCATGGAGACACAGTACATTCGGCACCGACGTCTGATACTAGGCTTGTAGCCATGGCCATTGACATCCTGCATAGCCATGGTGGCCATCCAGGCAAATTATATATAGTTGCTATGCCACAATGGATGCCTACATCAAACACACTGGTTGCTCTCTCAAAGGGTGTACTGTCTGTGGTGCATCCCGTATACATTTCGTGATGTAGTGCTCCATAGATAGTTAGTGTTCCCGAGTGCAGCACTGCCGTGTTACTGTACATCCACCTTGGGATAGTAACATGCTGTGTGACTGCTCACTCTGTCTTCATTCCCTATTGGCATCCTTGCCTTTGCGGATGATATCACCCACCTAGGAGTATGCCTCTGACAGTGCCGTGCTCAGTAATCTCGGTAGCGCGTTCTGTAAATGCATCATGCTGTAGTGTGTTCATGTAGTTAGGTGTAGGTTCAACTCCCCGCCCTTCCCAGTGTGTGTGTGGTGTGTGTGCATGTTTGTGCGTGTGTGTATTTCCAGCTGCCTCTGGAGGCAGTGATGCTTTTAGATGCCTCACAACACATACATTAGCTATCAGCATCTATTCCTTTGCGGATGATGTCACCCACCTAGAAGTATGCCTTTGACAGTGCTGTGCACAGTAATCTCAGTAGTGCATTCTGTAAATGCATCGTGCTGTAGTGTGTTCATGTAGGTAGGTGTAGGTTCAACTCCCGGCCCTTCCAAGTGTGTGTGTGTGTGATTCCAGCTGCCTCTGGAGACAGTGATGCTTTTAGACGCCTCACAACACATACATTTGGTATCAGCGTCTATTCCTTTGCGGATGATGTCACCCACCTAGAAGTATGCCTCTGACAGTGCTGTGCTCAGTAATCTCAGTAGCGCGTTCTGTAAATGCATCATGCAGTAGTGTGTTCATGTAGGTAGATGTAGGTTCAACTCCCGGCCCATCCAAGTGTGTGTGTATTTCCAGCTGCCTCTGGAAACAGTAATGCTTTTAGACGCCTCACAACACATAAATTTGCTATCAGCGTCTATTCCTTTGTGGATGATGTCACCCACCTAGACGTATGCCTCTGACAGTGCTGTGTTCAGTAATCTGAGTAGCGCATTCTGTAATTGTGTCATACTGTCGTGTGATAGGGTAGGTAGGTGTAAGGTCAATTCCCATGCCAGCCAGATGTGTGTGTGTGTGTGTCTATGCTCCCAGACGCATGGGTTCGTAGGTTATGGTTTTAGATGCTTCGCAACACACATATATCCTGCTGACATCTCTGTGTTTGTGGATGTTGAGACGCACCTATTGGACTGCCTGTGTGTCTGCTGTGGTTAGCGACCTCCGTAGCATGTTCTCTACGTGCGTCATGCTGTGGTGTGATAGGGTAGTGATGTGTAGGTTCCACTACCGGCCTTGCCACATGTGTTTGTCTGTATCTCTCTTGATGTATATATATATCTACATATTTTATGCCCATAGCACTGCTCTTGCATGGACAGCTGTCTGTCCCATGTATCGCATATTTGCACAGCTTACACATAGCAATGTGGTACGATGCAAATCTGAACATTGTCCATGCAACGTCCGTGTTCCGGGAGGTGTTACACGCCCTTACAGACATCTGCTGTATATCTTGGCAGACAGCTATCCTTGCTATACTGTCACTGTACTCGTACATGCCATAGACTTTGTGTATCATTGCCTGGTTATGATGTGTGTGTATGTCTATCTGAGCTGTGTGCATGGTCGTGTGTATGTCCCACTATAATCATCTGTGCAGGTGTCGCCAATATAGGTAATTCATGTAGACTGCTGTTAGACTGCATTTCAGCACATACCTGCGGACAGTACTGCACTTCCTATTGCAGCACATTTCATCATCTTGCAGTGGATAATAATGTTGCCACACACATGTATCTGTTTCTGTTCATAACACTCCACCTCAAGGAGCGTATATCTGGACAAGGCCTTATGTGATAATGGGACACTCAGGGCCAGTAATGACATGTTGCTCTTACAAACATTGATAGTGAGCACAGTGATATGTTATGCATGAGTATGGCATTTCTGTCTGATTTGGTGTCTTCATCACATGTTTGTCGTTGTTTCCTGTCGTCATTTATCATGAGAGTGCTGGACTGTTACTGTTACGTGGAACACAGCAAACATATGAGGCATAACTCTACACAGTCTACGTACATCTGTACAGTTGCAGAGTATATGTCTGATACAACATACCTACTGTCTGACTACAATACACACACAGTGTATGGCAGCATGACAGCCCTTTGTATTTGCACGATACACCCACACAGACAGTTGTATTCCTCACACAGGTCTACATCTGCTTATCCACACTAATTGTTCTTTCATGTACCATATGTGTGCCAGATTTTGCTTTCCGTCAGTGGCGGGGCTCACAGATGACTATGGGGGTCTGGAAATTGTTATGTTGACACTTCATGACACCCTGGGGGACACTTTACCTTTGTGTCTAATTACCTTCCACATTGACCTTTGCAGGGCATACGTTGTCATTCACATTTTCCGGGGTATGACTTATACATGTTTGCCCATTTGTCCTGCTGTCTTTCTTCTCACCTGTCCGCCTAGTATCACCAGTTCAGTACATGTATTTTGGACAGGTTAGCTCCTTCATACCCTTGACCTGTTGTCATTATGTGTACACACCCTGACGTTTGGCCTTTGCCCTTGTTACATTTCACATAGTGATGTGCCTTTCTAGCTGATTGCTGTCTAGGCATTACGGACTGTACGGTAGGTGATAGTGACCACTATTTCCATTGCATGATTCGTGACACTCATAACATCCGTATTCATGGCTACGCCAGTATTCGCACAACGGTCTGACTTTGTATGGGGTATTTATAATATAGTCCCTATCTGTATTTCCTGTACTATGCCTTACTGCAGCTGTGTTATTCTGACAGTTTTCCAGTTACGGGTGCCATCTTGGTCGTACGCATGCCCATCCATGGGAATCACCTACAGGACACTGATATAGGGCTGTACATATTTCCAAATTGCTTTCCGCATTATCCAGTGGATGCTTTGCACCATTATTGAGAATAAAGGTATGTGCTATACCCACATCCCTCCCACGGGGCGGGCCTACGCATTCTCTGCCAAACAACACCTAGGCCCATTTCTGCATACCCAGGTTCCCATGCCTGCAACCCTCTATGGTACACATTACACATGGTTAATGTGTGCGGTACTGGGATGTGGACGCAGTTATATGCACTCCCCACTCTAGGGATATCTGTTCATACGTCCTGCATTTCATGGACACATGTGTCATCACCCTTGCACCTGATTTTAGTGCATGTACAGGTGAGTCGGATTTGTGTCTGTAACTTCCTTTGCGTCAATCGTTGCAGGTACTGTGAATGGATAACTTTTTGGAGTCCTACAATGGACACCAATATGCATGTTTAAAGTGTAGAACTTGCTGGACTGTCACTTTCTGGCCAATGATTTTGACTGCTGCTGTATATTCCCCATTCGTGGATGTCTGTTTGACTTCCCATATTAGCTATTACTTGGCATATTTATATCCATGTGTCATATATACGGGGCATAGGTCTGTTGTGTGTACATATATATATGTAAACTCCTCATTTCATATCTTGCTTTGTTAATGTCTGTGGATTACCTGTGTACACACATCTATAACCATACCATACCTTTCCACTGTACAGATACTGGCAGAGTGTATGGATGGTTGACCCTTTATCTTAGGTGTGTTTTACATTGACCTGTGTCTATCTGGCAATTTGCTGCCATTTCATTTGAGACTTACGGTTGCACCTTCTGACAAGTAGTTCAGGATACGAATGCATACCCTTTGTCAATCCCTGCTACTAACACACCCATTATTCTATCCACTTTCTATGTTTGTTTTAGCACATATCTTGTGTTTCTTACTATTTGTACCAGTACTTTGCATGGCATTGTCCGGTTCCATACTTTCAGAGGCTGACAGTTTTGAGACATGTATAACTAACGTGGGGGAAACAGCATTAATTTACTCTGCTGTCAGCGGATCACACACGCACAGGCACACTTGCATTTCCTTATTGTGGGTTACGCGCAGGCGCACATGCATATCCGTATTCTGGGTTACATATGTTTACTGAGTCTTTGTGCTTACGTGGCCTGTATTAGTTGTGACAGTACCAGTAACATATCTCTGATCCGGTTAACGGACATATGTGAAACACACTTTCACCTTTACATATCTAACTGTCTTTGCAGCACAGACGCATTAATTACACGTTCACATTTATATGTTCTATACTCGTAATTCAAACGGGACTGCATTCACGTTGGCTGGTTGCTGTGACCACTACACGTTTGGTGTTCTCTCTCATTTATATGCATACCCATGGTACATAGCTACATTAACATACCCCCCCCCGCACTCACTTACGTCACAGGCATCCATTCTCCTGCTGGGAAAAGTGTGGTACTACATGTTACACATTCCCTATTCCCTAATGCTCTTGACCCAGGATGCATATGGCGTAACCGCAGGGATATACAGAGCACAAAGGCTTATAGTCCCAACGCATACAGGTCTTTAATTGTCAGGGTGTTCGTGTGGTGCTCTGGGTTTGGTCTTGTCCGCCTAGTGTACAGAACTGCCCTGACCATGTACGAATGTCAGACGAGGCACATGGGCACGGTTTGTCCATGTTTATTATACCATGACTCCCCATTATTCCAAACCGTGCACGCTGATTGGCCAGTGTGCCCGTTGTAAATCGAGTTATACTAATGGAAAACGGTCCGGTCGCCCGGACTTTTTTCCATTAGTATAACCGATATGAAAACCTGTCTCGCTATGTTAGATGGGTTTAACATAGCGAGACAGCTTTAAATAAGCAACGGAGATGTCCGTTGCGTACTTTGAAGCTGTCTTGCTATGCTAAACACATTTAATATAGCGAGACAGGTTTTAAAAGAAAGCAATGGGGAAATCAAGCTCTCCGTTGCTTTTTTGTAGTGTTTTGCTATGTTAACTGGGTTTAACATAGCGAAACAGTTTTAAAATTAGCAACGGACATTTCCGTTGCTTATTTTAAAGCTGTCTCGCTATGTTAAACCCATGTAACATAGCGGAACACTACAAAAAAGCAACGGAGATCTTGCTATCTCCGTTGCTTTTGCCCACAGCTCTGATGTACTGCACAGGCGCGCAGTACATCAGCACTGCTGCGGATGCCAGACATCTGCAGAAGGGCAGCAGACAGGCATTATACTATGCCATTATGTAAGGGAATTAATAGTTTATTTTCTTACATGATGTCATGGTATAATAGCAATAACCCACTTCTGGGTGTAGGTAATGCTGTATTTACCCACGGTTGGCTTTGTTTGGTCCACGCCAACCGTGGGTATATCCAGCATTACCCACACCCAGGCGTGGGTTATTGCTATAATATTCAATCTGTGTTTACAGACACGGGTGTTTGGACAACTGACAATAGCTTATGCTGTTGGCATACAATGATGTGTGTGGTGCTGGTTATCATACATATTCCATGTTGTGCATTGTTCCCATTCACAATTGTCTATTCCCTGTAGTCATTCATACGTGGATATTTATGTAGCACATGACTGAACTATGTATTACCTGCAGGTATGCTGTGTTACAGTGAACATATGTGACGGTTGGTTACAGTGTATATGTGTACGTACCTCTGTGATACTGGGGACTACCACACATCCTTCACAGCATTTCATGCGTATGTACATACTATTATTCGGTGACCTGTAGAAGGTTGTGAGAGCACTGATTACATGTGTCCCTATTTGTGCACGCATCGTGTTAGTCTTTGTCCAGCTTTTGTCGCTGTCCTGGGTTGGACGGTGGTGTTGATGTGTGATTGGGTTGTATTTATACTGCCGATACTTCAGTGGGGGGGTAGGGTTAGCACTTGTTCCTCTTTGCGGGGGAGGCCCCATTATGGACATTTGTGTCCTGCATCAACACTTGACACGTGCCATATATCCTGTGATATTAACACAGTAGTGTATTTCGTACCTTCATTACTACCTGCATGTTACAGGCATTTTGTATCTGGTACACATGACTATTATATTGGATAGCTTAAGCTATTCACATGCTATGCAATAACCTTTCATTCTGGCATATACGTGTTATTCTATCCTTTGCATTGGCCATAGGTGTTTTACCATGCAAATCCACACATATCTACGAGTGATGTCCCACCTTGACAATCTGTACATGTGGCAACCCTGCTGGGGTGACCTGCTTGGTGGACAGCTGTTCCACCCTGTGTATTATGTTTTGCATATCTGCATAGCTACTCATCAGTACCATGGCTACACATACTGCTTTGTCCAGATGTGTACAGTTATGGACACCATGGCGTGTGAACACCTATGGGATTTCGACAGGTCAGTAACCACACGTGGGATGTACACATTCTACCGACACATTCACATGCAGCCATTTGGGTTTCAGTACCTGGGATGGGGTGTTGACATATGTGGGGTACATATTTGCAAGCCTGTCACTGCCTAGGACAATACTTCCTACTACATATGGGGTATACCCGCTCTGTGTAGATGTGCAGCTGCGCAGGGCTGCTAGCTGGATTAGGTGGACATTCGGACATGGGTTCGGGTTACGTGCTATAAAGGGGTTGTTGTGTATTACATTTGCATGCATGGGTTCTGCTTCTGGATATTCCGATTCGGCATATGCCATCCTATGTGTATGTGACGGTTACGTTGCTGTGTATAGTACATTTTACTATACATCTGTTTGTGTGTGTTTGGGATGTCTAGTTTCTTTATGGTTGTTATATGGCCACGACTGCCCAGCTGTGTACTATCACTACCACTGTTGGACTGCTGGTTACAATGCCCATGGGGCTAGTCGTGTGTATTTGCGGCGCGCTGACATGATACAGTACACCTCCACTGGGTATGACTGCTCTCAGTGCACTACGTAATGGACACAGTATTCTAAGTATCATTTGTTCCATGAACGGGAACATTTTGTATTTCGTGCATTTATGTTTGGTTCTCCATTTTGTGTGGATGGGTACTATGTAGCATACTTTGCATACGTTCCATTATCCACGGACACTGATAGGTGCGGTTACTATTGCAGGCGGGCTGTAAGATTCAGCACTTTAGGTTGCTCATCGCCTGCCGACTTGGCCACGCCCGGCAACCTAGTTAGGCTCCTGGACTCAAGACGCGCCTGTGCACGTGGTTGTGGTTGCAGTGCACACTCATTACTATGCATGTGGTGCTGCTACGCCATTTATACGCTGCACGGCCGGCGCAAGCCTTACACCGGCCTTGCGCCGAGCTTCATGAATCCGGGGGATAGTTTTTTATTAGTAGACATTGTGTTAAGGAAGTGACAGTACTGTTTGGGTGAATGAATTTTATACTGACATGTCCTTTTAAGGATTAATACTAGTAGGAAATGATGTCAAAACAATTGTGGTATAAAAGGAAATGATGTAAATGGTGGAATTTGTAATTCTGAAGAAGTTCTGTAATAAACGGGACGAAAGCGATAAATTTATTCTGGCTCCAGTGTGTGTTTTGTTTTAGTAATAACCTGATATTTCTTCAGTTTAGAATTTTCTATAGTCATTATTATTTAGTCAAATTTTCATTTAAAGAGCATCTTGTACATAGTTTGTAGACTTTGATGTAATATCTATTGCTAAGTAGATCTTGCATCATTTTTGATGTAGCTATATTAGGGACAATTGTTTCTCCCTCTTCATAGTGTATATGGTAATTATTGGATGGATTGTGATTCATTTTAAGACTCTGTTAGTTTGGAAATCTGCAGTACATGTACATAATATCCAAATAAATAAAAAATGATAATAATAATAATAATAATAATAATAATAATAATAATAATAATAATAATAATAAAAACAGTTGTGGGCAGTAGCACAGACCCTAGATGCAGCTTACAGGGGAAAAAATTAAGACCAACTACTTTGGGCATCAACTATGGTGAGCAGTATCCTCAAGCTAGATCAATCCAGATAACAGACTGGGTGATGTGTGAGAACTAATCACTCAGTGGGGTAAAAACTGTCTCTAGATGAGTCAGTTGTGTTGACTAATGTCATCAAAAATGGGCATGGCCATTTGCTGATAATACGTGGGTTGGAGACCCAGCCTACTTTGACCCATGCCAAGGACCCATGCTTATGGTGGGAGAGGTGAATGTGCCCCTGTTGGTCAGTGTGTGCCTGTCATAAAGCCCAGCAGCCCTGGGTCAATAAGTTACCAGACAGACAGTGTCCAGTTGCCCAACCTGGATTACCTTTGATAGCTCTGTTGAGTGAAAGTTGAACATTAAACAAATCAACTTGGTGAATATGAATTAAGAATCACTACACTCAGTGTAGGTTCAATGACAGGAAGCAGTTTGGAAGTAGATGACATGATGGAAAGAAGAAACCTGGATATCCTCTATATCCAGGAGACAAGATAGAAGGGCAATGCAGCAAAAACACTTGGCTAAAGATACAAAATCTATTACTTGAGGGAATTTCAGACAAGAAATAGTATGGGAATTGTGGTGAATGAGAGGCTTCAAAAGACAATGAGGGAGATCATCAGAATTAATGACAGACTAATGGCAATCAGACTCCAGTGTAAGGATAAGGCACTATTCAATATCTCATCTATGCCCTCAGTAGGGTTGTAATAGTGAGTGCATGCAAACAACAGTTCTAGGACCTACTACATAAAGCAGTACAACAGGAAATGGTGTTGATAATAGGTGATCTGAACACACACATTGGGATATATGGAACAGGATATGAGGACAGTAACGGCTCCACATGCATGGGACAACAAGAACAAAGAAGTAGAGGGTATTCTAGACTTCTGTCTGGCAATTGGCCTGATGGTGGCTAACATGTGATCTCTCAGCAAGAGAGACAATCACAAGATCACATTCGAGACTGGTCAACATGCAGCCAATATTGACTTCCTCTTAGTAAGGAAAGGGCACTGGGGTAGAATCAATGATTACAAAGTCATCCCAGTGAAATAGCTGGCCCACAGCATAAACTTCTAGTTTCTACAATCAACTGCAAACAGTGGTTAGAGAAAGCTGTAAGGTCAACAGAGACTAGGCTGAAGACCTGGAAGTTGACTGGAGAGAAAGCACAGTAGTTCAAGGAATTCCTAGGGGATCTAGCATCTCAGCACAGCTTGTGTCAGGGCAATAGAATTGATGTGGCTGAGATAGAAGTGGAACTAGGGTACATAAGGAAATCGGAAATCTTGTGGTGGAATGCAGACGTCTGTAAAGTCATCAAAAAAAAAGTAGTTCAGGAAAAAGTGGGAGATAGAAAAGATGGACTAGGCTAAGAAGGAATACTGGTTGGCTAACAAAAAGGCTATCAGAGGAGTTTCAATAGCAGAGAACAAGGCATCAGGGGCACTCTACCAGCTTCTAGAAAGTGACTTGGTAGATGTCACAAAGAAACTATATCTGGTTGCAATTCAAAGATAGAAAGATAAAGAAAATAGACATCAGACACCTTTCATAAGGGATGCCAGCATCAACCTGCTCACCAGTCCACAGGACATCAACGGCCAATAGAAAAAGTGCTTCCAGCAGATTCTGAATGAAGAAAATCCCACAAAAGCTGTACTGCTACAGACAAAGCTTGTGATAAAATAAGAGGTACCTATCCTAAAACAAGTAAGAACAACAATAAGGAAAATGAAGTCAGGGAAAGCAGCAGGCTCAGATGTGATCATAGCAGATATGATTAAGATGTTGGGTGAATTAGGGGGTGAATGACTCCTTAAAATATTTAAAGCAACATGGAAAGAAAGGCAGATCCCAGATGACTGGAGAATAAGCATACTAATGTCATTGTTCAAAAACGAAAGAGACATTCACAAACTCCTGTCACACTGCATGAAAGGTCAGAAGAGAGTGATCGATAAATGAATATGCAGAGTAGTAGAAAGTAAGACAATTGTGTGCAGAGTTCATACTTAATGCAACTACCTATTCTGAGTCAGAAAATTTAACAAACCTACTGGCAGACAAATTCAGCTTTGAATTTATCCCTCTCTCCTCCTCAACCTCCACTCTGGAAATACATTTAGACATGTTCCCTGCTATTACTAGGGAACAGGTCCTTAATCCTCTCTCTAAGGCCAAGAGCATTTCATTGATGGACCAAGACAATATCCCAGGATGCCTTCTAAATACCATAAAACATGACCTGTCAGGCCATCTGAAATAGCTATTTAACCATAGCCTCCAAATAGGGTTCATGCCTAATGAATGGAGAACAACAATAGTCATCCATCTGCACACAGCTGAGCCATGTACTAAATAAAGCCAAGGAAAAAATTATCATGGAAATGATCAATAATAACGTAGGGAACCTCTCAGCACTGGATTCAACCCAATATGGTTTGTCAAGGACAGGTCTTGTCTAAGCAATAGGATGAACTACTTTTGAAGGTCACCAAAGAAACAGATGAGGGCAAAACAGTTCACACTGCTTACCCTGACCTGTCCAAGACATCTGACACAACACCACACTTGTTACAAACATATTAGGTATAAACCCTTATGTTACCCTGCAGATAGCTTGCTAGTTCAGAGACAGGACCCAGGAAGTTAGAAATGGGGAGTCCTCCTCTACAAAGAGGCCAGTCATTAGTGGAGTCCCACAGGGATCAGTCCTGGTACTGCTCTTTTTTGGCATTTACTTCTCTGAAGTCAAGGCCAATATCAAGGGCATCTGGCTGACCAAATTTGCAGGAGATTGCAAATTAGGAGCAGTAATAGAATCACCTATCAGAACTAATGTTCTCCAGCAAGGCTTGACACAAACAAATAACTGGTGACAGAGCTGTGGACTGAAGCTAACTGCTAGGAAATGCATAATGGGGTCCTTTGGAAAGTCATCTACCCCTTATAATATCATACTGACAAAACACCCCTAAGAGTCAACCCAGTAGTCAGTGACTTTGGGGATACACATAGACAGTAATCTAAACTTTGACTATCATGTGTCTGCAGTAGTGAGGAAATAATTCTAAGCTGTGCAATTTATAAACAAAGATATGGCATCTAGGTCCAAGGTGGCCATTGTTCCACTGTATTCAGCATTCATCAGACCAGTCATGGAATACAACACACTCCTTTGGTATGTATTTAACATGCACATCCAACAATTGAAACTTCCACGTAAGTTCCACACTAAAGGAATACAGGGTATAAGTAACATGTCCTATGCAAACTGCCTCAATGCTCTGTTCCTGTATTCTGTCTCCTACAGGCTGTTGAGAGGAAATCTATGCCTGACAAACCCCACCCTGTTGGACCTCCTGCAAATCTGCAAAACAAACACACCGGAATTACATGTTCCAAAGGCTTAAGTCTGTGATGAAATAGGACCTGCTGGAAAGGTAGGTATATATCCCAGAGATTACCCTTCTCTGGAACAGACTCCTGATCCATGTAAAGCAGAGTTCTTCCCTAATCCAATGCTAGAGTAACTTGGACAATTGGTTGGGGGACAGGACATTTATCCCTGTTTTGGCACCTATGTTTCTAATGGACACAGAGAGATGGTAAATGGTTCATCTCCCAGGCCCCTGCTTGTAAATTGTTAATCTCACAAGCCCATGCTTACACTTATCAAGAGTACCAGAACTTGCCAGAGATTTGGGAAGCATGGCTAGGGATAAAAGGCCCCTAGCAGTCATTAGACTGGTACACACCGATGAACCTATGGGAGATGAGCAGTTTGGATTCAGATCAGGATTCAGTAAACTATCCCAATGTTTGCACTGAGACAGATAGTTGAGAAGAAGCTAAAAGTGAGGAAAGAATCCAACTGGGCATATCTAGACATGGAGAAAGTATATGACAATTTCCGAAGAAAACTGATTTGGGCAGTACTGTGATGTTTTGAAATCCCAGAAACATTATTAGAATTGATGGAGGTTTTGTACATGGACCCAACGACTTGAGTATTAACTGTGTTTGGACTCACAAAGGGGTTCCCAGTAGGAGTGGGTGTTCACAGGGTTCAGCTCTAATCCCACTGCTGTTCATACAGGTGATGGACTACATTAGCAAACAGGTTGGAGGGACACATTAGCAAATTTGCATTATGCAGACAATATGCATTACAGGCAGACTCTCTGCAAGAATTTCAGCAAAGGATAGGGGAATGGAATGCAAAACTGAAGGCACATGGGATGAAACCTGAGTTCAGATAAGACAGTTGTAATGGTAGCAGGAGAAGCTGAGGACTGAGTTAGAAGGGCAGATAGTGGAACAGGTGAACAGCTTCAAGTATCTGGGAGGGTTGGTTGAGGAGAAGGGACATCTGAATGAGGAAGACAAAGCTAGAATGAGAGGGGCTGCAGCCAACTATAACAAAGTGTCAAGGGTAGTGTATGGTCAAAGAAGCTGAAAAGTAGGTGTACAAGACAGTGGTGTGACCAGCACTATGGTCTGGTACAGAAACATGGGCAGTAAAAGCAGAGCAGTGGAAGATGGAGGTGAAGGAGATGAAGTGCATGAGACAAGTGGCGGAATGCATACTGTGGGACAGGCAAAGAAATGAAGACACCAGAGCAGAAGCCAAAGTACCTCCAATTGCAGAGAAGGTCAAAAATCATAGCTTACAATAGTTTGGACATGTGCAGAAAAGCAGAGGAAAATTGTTGAAGAAGATTTGGGACATACAGGAAGAAGGCAAGAGGAAATGAGCATTTGGCAAAGAGATGGCTGGATTGTGTGAGAGAAGACCTGCAACAATCAGGAGCTGCTCTGCGTTTGGAATCCTTTGCCACAGGTCCAGAGTGTTTCTGATTGAATCCAAGACATCCAAAGCCAAGAACAAGCAATTAAGTTTATTCTGAGTTTGATCTGCACTTTCAGCTGTATGTTACTGTTTTACTCCATTCATTTGTGCCTTTTTGACTGTTTTTACTGTTTGTACCTGCTTCTTATTTGCAATTGTTTTGCACTGAAATATTGACTAATTAGCACAGTCTAGATCCAGACTTGCTGAATCTAGCCTGTTTTTCATACACATGAACTCAAATCTAGCCATCTCATATTAAAAATGACTCCCCTGCACCCTTGTGGTAGAAGAGTGTGGATATAGCCTTGTCTGAGCTGGGGACTTAATAGAGAAAGGATCATTGTGTGATTTCCTATTGGTAGACTGGTTTAAAACTGTTTAATTTTGCCTGCATATAAGCCTTGCATTTGCATGGGTTTTGGCTCAATTAACCAGAGCTGCTCTGCATTTGGCAGAGTGTTTCTGCTTGAATCCAAGCCATTCAAAGCTAAGAACAAGAAATTATGTTTATTTTGAATTTAATCTGCCCTTTTTCAAATGTTTTTTACTGTTTTACTGTATTAATTTGTGTGTTTTTGACTGTTTTTATTCTTTTTGCCTGCTTCATTATCTGCACTTGTTTGGCACTGAAATATTGCTTAGTTAATAAGCCTCGCATTTGTGTATAGATTCACAATCATGCAACTGGGGTTATTGGCACCCTGTATAGACACAAACACCTAAAATCACTTTTTTCCCTAGACACCATTCAGTGAAACCCTCCCAGGTCCTCTGCTGCTCTACATATAACTCACCGGGGCACTTCTGCACTGCAAGCAACTCAGCCGAGCACTAAGCTGCATTTCTCCACTTTTCATCCCTGATCCTCTATAGAATTTGTCCTCTTGTTAATCCCAGAGCAATAGCTGATTTAATTTGTCTTCTCATCAATTAGTAGTTAAGATTTACCTGCTACTATGGACAGTCAGTTTTCCAACATTTCTCCAGCCAGCCTGATTGACATGGGCATGCCCCATGTATACTGACAACCTCTTGTTCACAGTATGTGAGAGATGTAACTATACCATGTAACTAAAATCGATCCTCTTATATAACAATAAATGAACAGGTTGTCAGCACACACACCTCTCCCGTCATACAAGATAAGGTCATGACACATAAATCCACATATGTAGAGGTACTCACTAAAAACCTAAAAAGACCAGAGACCTCTCAAGTGCAAACACCCCATACAAACTGGTACACAAACAGAATCAACCACTACACATAACAATGCACATATCAGCTTCTGAACAATTAAGTCCTTAAGGCGAAACACCTCAAAACTGAATGTGTTGGTCATAGACAACTCAATAGTGAGACACACAGATGTCACATAGATGTCCCCCTTACTAGGTTGGACAAGAAGGTCATGGTCCGCTGTGTGTCAGATGCCAGGATCCACCAAATCACATGCACTTTCAAGTCACTCAGCAACAAGTCCCATTAATACTCTGTCATAGCACATGTTGTCATGAATGAATTGAGACATACATCTCTGGACATTATGAAAAGACACATGACTGAATTCTCAGATTATATGTCCCAGGCAGGTATGTCCCTAGCCTTAAGAAGCATTCTGCCTTCACCTAGAATGATACTGCAATACAGACAAAAAATGCTCAATTTCAATAATTGGCTTAGCTTCTGGTGTCACTCCAGGGGAATCCAGTATCTGTCAGACTGGGAAGACATGGTCAACAGACCACGATGCTTTGCCAGAGATGGCCTTCACCTGTCTCCTGAATGCTTTCAGATAGTGGCAAATATCCTTGTCTCCCCTATACTGCCTTTTTTTGGCAATGTCTCTTCCAACATAAAGAAATCCACTAGCAACAAACTCAAGGTCGTGCTGCTTAATATTATTTGCCTAAACAGTAAACTGTACTTCCTGGAAGCACTCCTCATCTTGGAAGATGCTGACATCTGTGCAGTCACTGAGGCTTGGTACGAGGCTGCAGAGAACACTCCAGCCATACAAGGCTACAATGCCTGTCACACGTTCAGATCCAAAAACAAGCATGGAGGAACCAAAGGTGGAGGTGCATCCTTCTTCATTAATGGAATTATAGCATCCTTAGATCTAGATGTGATGCCTTTACTTATAAGATTATAAGATGTGCCACACAGAAGGATTTCCTTACTACTGTGGATATGTGGTGGTCAAAGTCCAGATTGCTATCAACTTGAGTACCCAGATCACATACAACTGAGTCTACACTTAGGGGGTTGCTGTCTATATTGTAATTAGCAGGGGGTGTCAGCTTTCCCAAAGGGAATAATAATGCATTTTTTTGCATTTCACTTTAATTCATGGCTTTGCCACCAATCATTTGCCTGTGTTAACTCTGTCTGCAGTACATTAACATCATTGTGGGCTCAGTTATTGCTCCCAGTTTGCAATCATCAGAAAACTTGGTCAACTACAGGCTGTCCAAGTTTGCTAGGACTTCTGAGAAATAAATTCCAAACAGCAAAGGTCTCAGCACATAACCCTGTAGTACACCACTAGTGACTGGTCTTTTAATAGTGGTGAAGTCACCCACTTTGACAGCATGTGCCCTGTCGGTGAGACATTTGGCTATCCATCTGGTTATCCATCTGGTAATGTAGGGGTTAATTCCCAATTGTGTGAGTTTCTCTATAATACCTGAGTGGGGGTTGTGTCAAATGCCTTGGCTAGGCTAAGATAGGTGGTATGCACTGTCTTTCCCTTGTCCAATGCCTTACTGACTTTCTCTAAGAATTCAACCATGTTTAACAGGCATGATCTACCTTTAACGAATGTGAACTGGGTAGGGTTCAGAGTTTGGAGATTACCTATGTCCTTGTTAATAAAGTCTTTGCCTGTTTTAATTTCTCCAAGTCATTTGGGTTTCTAATACCATAATGGGAATGGACCCCATTCCTAAGTCAAAGTATGATTAGTGTTTATGAAATTAGTATTGTTAAAATCTTTGATGTTAGCCAGAAGTGCTCTTCGCAGCACCCACAATGTGCCCAGAAATGACTCCTTCTGCAATTCGTATGGTTACATGTATCAGTAGCATATCTAAGTACAATGCCTCTCAAGTGTACCTCATTACAAGGAATTACTTCATTTGGTGCCTTAAAAAGTCCATGGTCCTCAAAGTTCCACACTGACAGGGTCTGTCAAACATTCAGTGTTAGGAGGTTTTTAACTGCTATCTATGATAAATAGAAATTAATCATATTACTTCATTAAGAAATCTTCTTTATGAGTAGAACCAACATATTTTAACCATCCTATGACCTTTCTAATTGAAACGGTTAGTATGCTGTTAGTATGTGTTACACATTTTTCCCATTTGTTACACATTATGAGGGCTAATATTATTCATTTTGGAGCTGGAAGGTTGTGAGCTATGCTAAGTACAATTGTATATCCTTTTATAAGACCCTACTACTATTGGAACTGTCTGCATATCCTTCTTCCACTTGCCCTTGTTTCTGCCTGCAAATCCTTGTATTTTATGACTTTGTGTCTCCCTGTACCCAAGACACTATAGTCACTGGGTGCATCAATTTCAATTATTAATGCTACTTTCTCTGCTTTTCATGGACTGCTATATCTTTTTTCTCACATCTATTTTTGAACTGTTGGTAATGGGTGATCCCATGTAATATAAACTTAATCATTTTCTATAATGTTTTGTGGTACACATTTCCAGTGTTTTTCAGCTATTTCAGCATTATAATGTTTGTACAATCCTCAATGCAACAGTCTTGCCACATTATTATGCCTTTCAGTATATAGTCCTTCTGCCATTAGTATACAACAACCATCAACATGATGTGTGACTATTTCCAATTCTGTTTTACAAAACCTACATTTGCCTGTTTCTCCTACCTGTTCAATGGACTTTGTAAACCAACATGTACACAGTCCACTATCTTGGACCACCAATATTAACGTTTGGTCTTTTGGTTTAAACTCACCTCTCCTTAACCATTCCTGTGTTCATTCCTGATCAACATAACATTGTTTCAAGAGTTTTCTATACTTGTAACTAAATTTATGCATTTTCCACATTTCTTGCCTTCTCATCTGATCCTTCACCTTGTATTGTTTTGTTTTTTTTTTGTTTTTGGCACATTCAATTGCTGCCTAATTATTATCTACTTCTGGTTTGATTTCTATTCCACTTGACTCAGATATGCTTCTGCTAAACTAAGCAGGGAAATCATCTTAGACTTATTTTCCTCATGTTTTAAAACTTTCAATATTTTTGGGACATCTGAGGTCAGTAGATGTGTATGCAGTCCTACAAGGATCACAGGATCATAGGAAGTTACTAGGCTAATAGCCCAAGGGCCCTTACAAACATAGTCAAATTTATCCTTGTTACCATGATCAGCACCTATTGCCCCTGTCCAACAGAGAAACAGTTGGAACCCCTGGGGTGAATATGCATTTACCCATGCAATCATCCAGATTGCAGTTTAAGAAGGCCAATGAGATGGTCTGTTTGACATGAAGTGGGAGTCTATTCCAAAGGTGTGGTAACCCCTGGGAAGAATCTGTCCCTCCAGCAGGATTTGTTGATGTCACATACCAAGTTTAGGTCCTTAGAGCGAGTAACCCATGTGCCATTTGACTTCTGGATGTGCAGCATTTCCAATACAGCAGGGTCAGAGATATCCTTAAACACAAGGCAGAGATCGTCTCTGAGTAGTCTGTCTGAAACAGAATAAAGCGACAGTGATTTCAGCCGATTCATATAGGATAGCTGCTGATGACCTTGAATTTTTCTTGTGTGGTACCTTTATGGTTTCGCCAATTGCTGCAGGTGCTTTGAAAGGTACATGCCAAAAGGGGCATTGTACTCAATTACTGGCCTGATGAGTGAAAAGTACAGGGAGGTGATATCTTCTCCTTTTCTCGAGGCAATGTCCTTACTTATGAGATGAGACATATAGAATTCCATTTTTACCACTGTGGAAACATGGTTATCAAAGGCATGGTTGCTGTCAACCTGAGTTCCCAGATCTCTCACCACTGAGTGTGTACTTAGGGTATTGCCATTGATGAGGTAATTTGCAGGAACATCCCTCTTACCGAAAGGGTACTAATACATTATTTTTGCATTAAGTGTGAGGCCATTACTTTAGTACCAATCTTTTGCTTGCGTAAGACCTTCTTCAAGGATGTTAACATTGAAGATTCTATGACCGCACCCAGTTTGCTGTCATCAGCAAACTTTGTCAGTCACAGTCCCTTGGATTTAGCTTGTACTTTGGATAAATAGATTCCAAACAGTAGAGGTCCCAGGACTGATCCCTGTGGAACACCACTGATTATGGGTCTACTGATGGAGGTGGATTCCCCTGTTTTGATTGTATGGGTTGTATTAGTGAGTCAGTTCACAACCAACCTTACAATATAAGGGTTAATATCTAACTGGAAAGGTTTGTTAATGATATCTGAGTGAGGGATAGTGTCAAATGTCTTGGCTGGGTCTAGTTAGGCTGTATGCACAGATTTCCCCTTGTCCAGGGCCCTGGTGACTGTCTCGAAGAAGTCCACCAAGTTTAACAGGCATGATCTCCCCTTGACAAATCCAAACTGGGTAGGAGCTAGTGTTTGTAGATTACCTATATCTTTGTTGATAAGGTCCATGATGATTCTCTCCATGGCCTTGCAGATAAGGTTAGTCACACTAATAGGTCTGTAGTTCCCAGGGTCAGTAGAAACACCACATTTGTACAAGGGGATAATGGTGGCTATTTTCCATTCAGCTGGGACAAAGCCTGTGCTTAGACTATGATTGAAAACAGTACCCAATGGTGATGCTAATTCTTGTCTGAGCCCATGTAGGATGCAGCCTGGGGTGTTATCAGGTCCCATTGATGCTGTGTTTTTGGCCTTAGAGAGGGCGTTTATGACCTGTTCTTTAGAGATGCAAGGTAGAGAACAGGTGGTAGGGATGTCATCAGGTACGTGTGGCGGGGACAGGAGAATGAAATTTTCACCAAACCTGTCAGCTAACAGGTTAGCTATGTCCACACGCTCAGTATATGTGTTGCCATTAACTACCTGTGCAAATCTGGGCCTTGCCTTTTAGGTTACAGATGTAACTAAAGAATGCCTTATGGTTGTCTTTTGTTGAGGAAGCTAACTTGGATTCAAAGTTTGCAGTGGAGGACTTCATAATAAGTATTATTTGTTTATTTAAGCTGAAGAAGATGTTTCACCAGTTTAGTGCCTGCTTTCTCTTACTCTTAGACAGCAGTTTCTTCCTTTTATGGTAAAGCCTGTTAATGGTGGTTGTCCACCAGGCAGGTTTTCTCTTCCTTGAAGAGCTTGCTTTGATCCTAACAGGTACTACAGAGTCAATGAAGTTATAAAGGTGCTTGAATAAGGTATTGATGTTGAGCTCACCATAGTTACCACTTCTGTCTGAAGGAGGGATGCAGTAAAGCTATTTATACCATTCCTTAAGAAGTTATAATCTGCTTTGGAGACATTTTTTAGTATAGTTGCTGCTTGGGGGGGGGGGGGGCAGGTGTGATAGTTACTTCAAATAAGACTGATCTGTGGTCAGATCGCACATGGTGTGAACTCACAGTGAGATGTGCTACAGTGGTCTTCCATATTTTTAAGCACCAGATTCAGGATGTTGGTGCCCTTAGTGGTGGTCTCAACCAGCTGGTCCAGGGCATTGGAGTTGACAAAGTTGAGGAACCTTTCGGCAGGTGAGTTTGAGCACGAGTAATTCACCCAGTCAATGCTAGAGTAGTTAAAGTCTCACAAAACCATGGTGTTCAAATGTATCTTAATAGACACAAGTTGATCCAAATAAGCAGAGTGGGTGCCTTGACTCATGGAGGGAGTTCTGTATCTGGCAGTGACATGAATAGGTGTTCCACCAACAGTTAACTGCACCTGAAGTATCTCTAGGGCATCATACTGTATAACCAATCCAGAGGTGTATTTATTTTTTGATGAATATTGATACACAGCCTCCTTTAATTTTCTTGTCTTTAGTTTGTGGTCAGAATGTGTGGAAGGAGGTGTAACCCTGTATGGCTGGAGTGCTCTCCACAGCCTTGAACCAGGTCTCTTTGATTGCACAAATGTCTGCATCCTCCAGGGAGATGACTGCTTCCAGTGAGTGCAGTTTCATGTTAAGATTCCTAGAGTTTAACAGCATGACCTTGAGGTTATCTTTAGTTGGTATTTTTAAGTCAGGAGTTTTGTCCTTGTGACACTGCCTAAAAAAGGCACTAGAGGAATGGCAAGAGCCTTGGTCAGTAGCTAAAATCCCAGAGCGACAGATGAAGATCATCTCTGGCAAAGCATCAAGGTCTGTCGATCAAGTCATCCCAAGCTGACAGATACTGGATCCTCTTAGAATGACACCAAAAACTAAGCCAATTATTGGTCAGTCATTTTCTGTTTGTATTGAGGCATCATTCTAATTGAAGGTAAAATGCTGCTTAAAGCTAGGGACATACCAGCCTGAGACACATAGTCTGACAGCTCAGTCATGTAGTCCAGAAAGGTATGTCCCAAGTCAGTTACACTAACATGGACTATGACGAAGTCATAACAGTAACTGTTGTTGAGATACTTGAGCGCATGTGTGATATGGTGGATCCTGGCACCTGAAAGACAGCTGACTGACCTTTTCCTTATCCAGCCTCGTGAGTGGGACATCTATGTGTCTCACCATGGAGTCACCTATGACTAATATGTTAGGTTTAGTGTTTAGCCTTATTGGCTTGAAAAGTGAGACACTGGTGCATGAGCTGTTCTGTGTATTGTGTTCTGCAGAGGAAGTATCATGTGTAGAGTGCCTGTGCTTGTGTTTAGGAGGTATCTGGTCTTCAGATAAGTTTCTGGCAAGGAACTCGACATGTGTAGGTATGTTTGATATGGGTTTGGGTGCAGTGAGTGGTGAGGTGTGCGTGCTCACAACCCACTGAGTGTCAGATGTACCGACTGGCATGTGAGAGAGCATCGATTCAAGGTTCCTAATATAGCTGCATCTCTCATATGTTAAGTTTGTGAGGACTAGAAGTGGATGGTTGTCTGTGTACATGAAGCAATTGCTACACTGCCTCAGGATGCCCATGTTGACCAAGCTAGCTGAAGAAATTGTGGGAAAGTGTCCATTCATAATGTTAGGTAAATTTATATGGTCTGAAACACGAATATGACAGGAAAAGGGGTCACACATAGGAATAACTACTGGGCAAGGTGTGTTAGTACCTCAAAGGCTAGGCTTAGTGCTATACTAGTCAGTACAGGAAGGCCGCAGAAAAACTTGTAAGGCTATTGTCACAATGAGGTGCTTATACAGCATCACTAGAAACACATCTTTGCCTGAAAATGTGCTAAAGCTGAGGACTACACTAATGGGATACAGCTGTATCTAAGGGAAAAGGCTATGGCGTACAATTGTGTGGCAGTGTGCAATGCTGTGCAATGCACAAACAAGTAGAATCCCACTCAAAGGTGGGGCTTAAATATCAGAAGTTCTCTTCTTCT
The DNA here is from genome assembly GCF_019279795.1 of Protopterus annectens. Taxonomy (NCBI): domain Eukaryota; kingdom Metazoa; phylum Chordata; order Ceratodontiformes; family Protopteridae; genus Protopterus; species Protopterus annectens. The sequence continues at coordinate 1,602,101,033 of NC_056728.1, forward strand.
TCTTCTTTCAGCTGCTTGCCATTAGGAGTCACCACAGCAGATCAACTGTTTTCATTTCTTCCTGTCCTCTGTATCTTGCTCTGTCACACCAACCACCTGCATATCCTCTCTCACCACATCCATAAACCTTATCTTAGGCCTCCCTCTTTTCCTGTTACCTGGCAGGTTCATCCTTAGCATCTTTTTCCCAATATACTCTGCATCCCTCCTCAGCACATGTCCAAACCAACTTAAACTTGCCTCTCTGGCTTTGTCTCCAAATCTTCCAACGTGGGCTGACCCTCTAATATACTTACTCCTAATCCTGCCCATCCTCATCACACCCAGTGCAAATCTTAACAACTTCAAATCTGCCACGTCAAGCTCTGAATCCTGCCTTTTTGTCAATGCCACTGTGCCACTGTCTCCAACCCATATAACATAGCTGATCTCACTACCCTCTTGTAGACCTTCCCTTTCACTCTTACTGGTACTCGTCTGTCACAAATCACTCCTGACACTTTTCTCCACCCACTCCATCCTGCCTGTACTCTCTTCTTCACCTCTCTTCCACATTCACCATTACTCTGAACTGTTGATCCCAAATACTTAAACTCATCCACCTTCGTCACCTCTATTCCCTACATCCTCACCATTCCTCTATCCTCCCTCTCATTTACACACATATATTCTGTCTTAGTCCTGCTGACCTTCATTCCTCTTCTCTCTAGAGCATATCTCCACCTCTCCAGGGTCTCCTCCACCTGTTCCCTACTCTCACTACAGATCACAATGTCATCTGCAAACATCATAGTCCACGAGGGCTCCTGTCTGATCTCATCTGTCAACCTGTCCATCACCACTGCAAATAAGAAAGGGCTCAGAGCTGATCCTTGATGTAATCCCACCTCCACCTTAAAGCATCCGTTTCTCCCACCGTAGACCTCACCGCTGTTACACTACCCTCGTACATATCCTGTACCTCTCTTACATACTTCTCTGACACTCCCGACTTCCTCATACAATAACACAACTCCTCTCTAGGCACCCTGTCATATGCTTTCTCTAAATCTACAAAGACACAATGCAAGTCCTTCTGACATTCTCTGTACTTCTCCGTCAACACTCTCAGAGCAAACATCGCATCTGTAGTGCTCTTTCCTGGCATGAAACCATACTGCTGATCAGTAATCATCACCTCCCTTCTTAACCTAGCTTCCACTACTCTTTCCCATAACTTCATGCTGTGACTGATCAGTTTAATCCCTCTGTAATTATTACAGCTTTGCACATCACCCTTATTCTTACAAATCGGTACCAAAACACTTTTTCTCCATTCCTCAGGCATCCTCTCACTTTCCAAGATTTCATTAAACAATCTAGTTAAAAACTCCACTGCCATTTCACCTAAACACCTCCATGCTTTCACAGGTATGTCATCTGGACCAACAGCCTTTCCGTTCTTCACCCTCTTCATAGCTATCCTTACTTCCTCCTTGCTAATTCACTGCACTTCATGATTCACTATCTGCGCATCATCCAACCTTCTCTCCCTCTCATTCTCTTCATTTATTAACTTCTCAAAGTACTCTTTCCATCTGCTCAACACACTCTCCTCGCTTGTGAATGTGTTTCCCTTATTATCCTTTATCACCCTAACCTGCTGCACATCATTACTAGCTCTGTCCCTCTGTCTAGCCAATCGGTACAGGTCCTTTTCTCCATCCTTAGTGTCCAACCTTTTATACAACTCTTCATATGCCTTATCCTTAGCCTTCTCATTGCCATGCACCTCATCTCCTTATACTCTTGTCTACTTTTTTCATCTCTTTGACAATCCCACTTCTTCTTCGCCAACCTCTTTCTCTGTATACTCTCCTGTACTTCTTCATTCCATCACCAGGTCTCCTTGTCCTCCTTCCTCTTTCCAGATGTCACACCAAGCATCTTTCTAGCCATCTCTCTTACTAGCTCTGCTGTAGTTACCCAGCTATTTGGTAACTCTTCACTGCCACCCAGTGCCTGTCTTAACTCTTCCCTGAACATCACCTCACAATTACCCTTTTTCAATTTCCAGCAATTGATCCTTGGTGCTGCCCTCACACTCATCCTCCTCTTCTTGATCACCAATGTTATCCTACAAACAACCACCCTATGCTGCCTAACTACACTTTCCCCGGTCACCACTTTACAATCTCCAATCTCCTTCAGACTGGCCCTTCTACATAAGCTATAATCCACCTGTTTGCATCTTCCTCCACTCTTGTATGTCACCCTATGCTCCTCCCTCTTGTTAAAATACACATTCATCACAGCCATGTCCATCCTTTTTGCAAAATCCACTACCATCTGACCTTCTGCATTATTTTGCTTAACACCATACCCACCCATCACTTACTCATCCCCTCTGTTCCCTTCATCAACATGCCCATTGAAATCTGCTCCAATCACCAGTCTAAAATATCAGAAGTTCAAACCTAAAAACATTTAAAAAAATGCTCAGAAAACCACTGAGGTGCTTACTCCAAGCCCTAGACTAGCCAACCTTTACCTGCCAGGAACCAAGCAGCACAATCGTCTCACCTGAGTGCCAAAGGGCCCTTTCCAATTTAAGATGGCCTGGAAAATGTGTTCAGAATAAAGAGCCATTATAAACAAACAGGCTCAGATGCAACAAATCTGTATGTGGACTATGCTACAGCTACGAGCTACACTGTTTTATGCTGAAAACAATAAATGTTTACCACAGCAGAAAAGCAGCAGTGAGACACTAGATAAATGCTTTAAACAGCAAAAAAAGAGCAAGGAGACAAGAAAGAATGTATTAACTGCAAACAAATCAGTTATATAATGCACTCATTGGAGGGAAAAGCAGAACAAACAAACAGATGTTTTACAAACAGAGAATGTTTCAGTAAATACTTTACAAACAATGAAAATAGTAAAAAAGCTTTGCAAACAGTGAAAACAGTAACAAAAAGCAATTTAACAGCCCATTAAGGCAGGCAATTGCAGTACAATAGTGCAGATTCATTTATAGGTGGCAGACAATGAAAAGTGCAATAAATAGTAAGACTTAAGCAATAAATAGTAAACATATTCAAGAAAACAGGCAACTTATGTATTTTAGGAAGCTGAGAGGTCACTAGTCATCTGCAGATCTATACTTGTAATCAATTTTGAGGAGGTCCATACCTTCTTCAGAACAGGGAATACATAGTCTTGGTATGCACTGATTTATATGAACCATTAGATGAGCATGAAGCATCCTTCTTGTTTTCCTGTTCAACTTATCCAACATCTTTTGCGGCCAGTCAGTCACACCAAAACTGCATGTTAGGACAAGAAGAGCAAATTGGTTTAAAACTTGGACTTCATTCTTAGATTTCAGCAGTGTTTTCAGTATTAATTTAAGTCTTCGAAAATATTCCTTACTAATTTTTATTCACATTTGTTCATGTTTTATTATTGATCATTCATCAATTCCAAGTATTTATACACTCTCTCTTGCTCAAGTTCTTTTATATCACATTCCTGTCCCAAACTGATTTTTTCTTGGTGCTACAGCTCTTCTGGTTTAAATGTTGCTACTGCACAATTTATCAAGAACAAATGACATTCTTATAGCATCTGAAATAGTTTTGATCACTTGCAGTTGTGCTTTCAGTTCCTCATCTGATGAACTATATGTTTTAAATCATCGACAAAAAAGAAGATGAGGAGTCTTTACACTTTGTCCTTTTCTGGGAGCCAAATTATAAACACAACCTAATCTGTTAAGAAGACAGCTTAATGTGTTAAGGGCAAGTCAAAAGAACAGTGGTGCCAAAGAGTCAACCTGTAATATTCCACTTTGGATTTTTATCCCTTGAATAATAATTTGCCCTTGATCATGGTTTAACTGCAAAGTGGTTTGCCACTATTTCATGGTCACTGTAGTGTAATTGATCAGTGTAGGGTGTATCTTATACATTTTTAAGCACTTTTTTATCCATGAATTTGAGATACTGTCAAATGCTTTTTTGTAGTCTATCCATGCCATACTTAGATTCTTCTCCTTTTGACAATTCTCCATTATGACTATATTTAACAACAAATGATCCTTTGTTCCAAATGTCTTTCTTTTATTGCCCGTTTGTTCTATTGCCATAATTGAGTTTTCTTCTTAATGACTATAAACTCTGTCAGCATCAGTTCCAATCTATAGTTTATAGGTCGTCAGAAGGCAAGTTATTGGTCTGCAGTGTGTTGGCATAGCTTGCAGGTTCGGTCTTAAGTTGGAGCATTGTTTTTCCTGTTGTTAACCAGGCTGGTGTCTGTTTGGGGTGTGCATGCAAATAGTTCTTTCTCATGGTTAAATCTTCATGTAAAGATGTTAATACTTTTAGCTAGAAGTTAGGTACTGCATCGAGGCATGGGTTTTTTTATTTAGGAACTTTTTTAATTTTGTTTCGATCTCTCTGGCCTTTACTTCATCCCATTTCATATCCTGTACATTTGAACTTCTTATTCTTTCTTTCAATTCTTTTATCCATTTAGCGTCTTTGTTATGTCCCGCAGGATCTTCATAGATGTTTCTCTAAAATGTATATATTTCTTCTTTTTTTGATGGCATTTAAATTCCTTATGATTTGTTTCCCAATTCCCTATACAACTTTTTAGGTCATCAATAAATTGCTTATTTTGCACTTTTCCTTTATATTTTTCTGCATATCTTCTAAGTTTTTCTGCCTGTGCTGATATTTTTAATTTATTTGTGACAGTACACAATAGATCCTTATCTGTTCTGATACTATGCATTGCTTTTATCATGTCTATCTTTCTGAGTATTTTTGTTGATGTGTTCCCTCTTCAATACTCTTCTAACAGTGACACCTTTTGTCTTAATTGCTTTATAGTTTTCAAGAAAAAACTGCAGACTCTTCTCACACCTTGTGTAACTTTTGTAAAAACCAGTGGATTAAAGTCTTTTTCTGTGACACAGTGCTTCGCCATTACTTGTGGTTTTAACCAGTGGATTAAAGTCTTTTTCTGTGACACAGTGCTTCGCCATTACTTGTGGTTTTAACCAGTGGATTAAAGTCTTTTTCTGTGACACAGTGCTTCACCATTACTTGTGGTTTTAACCAGTGGATTCAAGTCTTTTTCTGTGACACAGTGCTTTACCATTACTTGTGGTTTTAACCAGTGGATTAAAGTCTTTTTCTGTGACATAGTGCTTCACCATTACTTGTGGTTTTAACCAGTGGATTAAAGTCTTTTTCTGTGACACAGTGCTTCACCATTACTTGTGGTTTTATCCAGTGTATTAAAGTATTTTTCTGTGACACATTGCTTCACCATTACTTGTGGTTTTAACCAGTGGATTAAAGTCTTTTTCTGTGACACAGTGCTTCACCGTTACTTGTGGTTTTAACCAGTGGATTGAAGTCTTTTTCTGTGACACAGTGCTTCACCATTACTTGTGGTTTTAACCAGTAGATTGAAGTCTTTTTCTGTGACACAGTGCTTCACCATTACTTGTGGTTTTAACCAGTGGATTAAAGTCTTTTTCTGTGACACAGTGCTTCACCGTTACTTGTGGTTTTAACCAGTGGATTAAAGTATTTTTCTGTGACACAGTGCTTCACCATTACTTGTGGTTTTAACCAGTGGATTAAAGTCTTTTTCTGTGACACAGTGCTTCACCATTACTTGTGGTTTTAACCAGTGGATTAAAGTCTTTTCTGTGACACAGTGCTTCACCATTACTTGTGGTTTTAACCAGTGGATTAAAGTCTTTTTCTGTGACACAGTGCTTCACCATTACTTGTGGTTTTAACCAGTGGATTCAAGTCTTTTTCTGTGACACAGTGCTTCACCATTACTTGTGGTTTTAACCAGTGGATTAAAGTCTTTTTCTGTGACACAGTGCTTCACCATTACTTGTGGTTTTAACCAATGGATTAAAGTCTTTTTCTGTGACATAGTGCTTCACCATTACTTGTGGTTTTAACCAGTGGATTAAAGTCTTTTTCTGTGACACAGTGCTTCGCCATTACTTGTGGTTTTAACCAGTGGATTAAAGTCTTTTTCTGTGACACAGTGCTTCACCATTACTTGTGGTTTTAACCAGTGGATTAAAGTCTTTTTCTGTGACACAGTGCTTCGCCATTACTTGTGGTTTTAACCAGTGGATTAAAGTCTTTTTCTGTGACACAGTGCTTCACCATTACTTGTGGTTTTAACCAGTGGATTAAAGTCTTTTTCTGTGACACAGTGCTTCACCATTACTTGTGGTTTTAACCAGTGGATTCAAGTCTTTTTCTGTGACACAGTGCTTCACCATTACTTGTGGTTTTCCTTTTGCTTTATAGTTTTCTCTATTTGATACTTCTCTGATGGTATTTGATTTCTCCCCTTCCTTTTCTTTACTGCCCTGTGTTTTTGTGGTAAGACTTTATCTATAATTAGTTTAGCTGCACAATAACATATGCTATTTAGTTCTATTATTTCACATGAATCTCTGTGAACAGCAGTCCTGATTACTGTGTTCATTTGTTTTATCAAACGTCTAACCTTTTGGGTTTTAATGACTTTCTGCAGTCTGTTTCTTTCATTGATCATAATATGTCTGTCCATCTCCATTAAATCAAGCATCTCTTCTCTTAGATCATTTTCTTCTAAGCTGAGGGCACACATTCTTTCTTCTCAGTTTCCTACAGGCATTCTACAGAAAGTTTCAAAGCATCTTCCTGTGCCATATTCTGTTTAGTTTCATCCCAAGTCATGCATTGCTCTTTCATATGGGAACTCACTGGCCTATCACTCCACAACACTGACTGTGTCAGAGTTGCCACCGTTTCCTTTTCCTTCTCTTGCTGTGCAATGCCAAAATAACTTTTGTACTGGTTTCCTGTGTAAGCCTCCAAAGTATCTTCATATGGCAACAGATCAGATGTTTCCTGCTCCACTTGTTTCTTCTTAATTTTCGGATCCATTGTCCTATCTTGCTGTGATGTTATCAAGATCAGATTTTCTACACTAAATCCATCACTTCACAGTAATCCCTAACCTCACTTTCTATTTCTTTAACTTCTCCATTACTAATCCTCTTTTCTACTTTTCCTCTTTGTTTTCTTATTTTTTGTGTTGTAAAATTTTCTGTATCCAGATGCCCTAGCCTGTATTTCTCTTCAAATATATTTGGTGCTGCTCTTTTTGTACTGGTTAGTTTTGCTTTCTCCTTTGCATAAATATTGCACCATATTAAATCTCTTTCTCTTTCCCATGTCCATATTTCTTCTTCAGATGTCTCCTGATCCTCCTGTTTTTCCTTACTTGGGGACTTGTCATTCCACCATGTGGTGATATATCCTGTTTTAGACTTTCTACACTAAATCTTTCAATTTGCAGGTATTCCATAACTTCAGCTTCTATTTTTTAACTTTTATTTTACTAATCTTCTGTTCTACATTCCCTCTTTGTGATCTTATGTTTTGTATTGTGAAATTTTCCATATCTGGATGCCTTTGCCTGTATTTCTCTTTGAATATCTTTGGGGCTGCTTTTTTGTATTGATTAATTTGCCTTTTTCCTTTGCATAAATATTGCACCATATCAGATCTCTCTTTCTTTCCCATGTTTATGTTTCTTTTTTATACCTTTCGGAAATCTCTATATTTTGTTCTTTATATTTTCCCACTTCCTCAGTCGCTTCTTTTTCCAAACAGCCCAAGGTTTCTTGGCCTAAATAATGTTTTTCATAAATCTGTTGTTATTAATGAACACACATTTTATTTGAAGCTTCTGACAGTTCTTCTTGTGCAAGTATTACTTTTTCCTTTCATTTTTCTCTTAATCTTTTTGTGTATCTTCTGTCTGGAAATTCTGGGCTTCTTGCATAATAATAACAATACATAATTTCTTTCTTATCCTCAATAGTCCACTGTATTGCTTTTATGGTTCTTTTCTGGCCTATCAATTTTTGTGATTTTTGTGGACTACTGCTTCATTCTACAATGGGGGGCGGGGGCATCCTCCTCCAATGCCTGACCTTGCCAAATTGTAGGAGTGTTTCTGTGTCTTACGGATTCTACACTGTCATTTTTTCCAGTCCTGGCACCGGTGCACCTCCCAGGACTGGGCATTTTTTTATCCTGGGTCTTGCGTACCTAGCTATCCTTTTTATTTTTTAACGTGTTACTGTCCATGATATATGCTGTATGAAATACAGTCTATATATTAGTGTCATCTTGGTGAGATTTTATGAAAAACTGGGTCCACCTTGTGAAGGTACTTATCAAGACTTCAGGATGAATTAAATTCAGCAATACTATTCTTCTTTGCTTGTTGATTTATCATGTCTCCATTTGGACACAAATGTCCATAATGATTCTTTCCATGGCCTTGCAGATGAGGCTAGTCAAGCTTATGGGCCTATAATTTCCAGGGTCAGTTGATGGTCCACTCTGTTCAGAGGGATTACTGTAGTTGTCTTCCATTCAACCAGAACATAGGCAGTTCTCAGGCTATGGCTAAACAGGAATCCAAGTGGGTCTGCTAGGTCATGTTTTAAGTTGTTTAAAAGTCAACCTGGGATGTTTGGTTCCATTGATGCTGTGTTTTTGGCCTTGGAGAGCACTGTGATGACCTGCTCTCTTGATATAATAGGCTGAGGAATGGTAGCAGCTATACTTTTAGAGGATTACTGAGGGTGAAGTTTTCTCCATCTCTGTCAGCTAGTAGGTTGGCTATTACCTCCAGTTGAGCATGAGTGGCAGCATCCAGAACCAGTTCAGCACAAAGATGGGTATTGCCTTTTAGATTTCAGGCATAATTAAAGAATGTCTTGTGATTTTCCTTAGCTAGAGGGGCTAATTTTGCTTTGTAATTAGTTGTGGAGGTCATGACAAGATCTCTGATTTGTTTGTTTAAGCTAGAGAGGGATTTCTTCCTGTGCTATGCCAGTTCACTTTTTTCTTAGACATTATTTTTTTCTCTTGTTGTACAGCCTGTTTATACTAAGGGTCCACCAAAGTGGCTTATTTTTTTTTTGGCAAGACCTGGTTTTAATTTGGTCAAGTACAGCCAGTTCTATACAACATTTTAAGTGGTTACACAGGGCACTGGTGTACACCTCTGCATAGGAGTCCATGTTATCTGCTTGATGGGGTATCTGGTCTTATAATTACATTGAACGAGACTGATTTATGGTCCAATCTTACCAGGGAGGACATCAAATAGGGGGCTGCAATGCTGTCCCATCTTAGTCAATACTATGTCCAGGAAATGTGAGCCTCTTGTGGGTGTGCTGAGTAGCTGTTCCAGTGCATTTGCATTGACAAAGTCCAAGGACCTCTGATCCAGCATGTTTATGTTCATGTACATTTCCCAGTCAAAGGTAGGATAAAAAAAAATCACGCATGAGTAAGGTGTTGGGCTATATGTTAAGTGACTACATAAGTTCAGGCATGTGGTATGTTTTTTCCTGTTTCATGGTGGGGGGGCCTAAAGCTAGATATGATGTGGTAGGGGGCTTTGCCTATAGTTGGACATTGAGTAACTCAAGAGTGTCATACTGTTTGACCAGTCTCGAGGTGTACATATCCTTGAAGATGGATGCACTTCCTCCTTTGGTTCTTTCATGTTCAATGACTCTAGGGAAGGCATTGTAGCCCTGTATGGCCAGGATGATTTCTGCACCATTTAACTATGTGTAAGTGACTGCACAGATGTCAGCATTTTCCATATTGAGGTATGCTTCCAGGGACTGCAGTTTTTTTGTTTAGACTTCTAGCATTAAGCAGTATATCTTGAGTTTATCAAGAGAGGATTAATAATTAGTATGTGGATCTAGTCTGAAGTTTTGATTTGAAATAGCTCCCAGCAATTTCTTTGATTGGGTGGTATTGCTTCCATTAGTGATGGTTATTTATGAAGTTATTTTATTGTAAAAGTGGGATTTAAAAGCATGAGTATAGTTTTGTTAAAGTTTAAAATTAATTTAGAGTGTGAGAATCAACTTGGCAGCTTGAAAAGTGTCCCCTTAGTTAATATTTGCAGTTTTGAAACATTCTTAGAGGAACATATAATAGTGGAATCATCTGACAATTGCACTAGGGATGCAGTTTTAACACTTTTGTGCATGTCATTGCTAAATATGTTCAATAGTAAGGGTCCATGGATAGATCTCTGGAGAACACTGATATTTGTTGGAGAAAGGGTGGTGTACTTCTTTCCACTTTAATCATTGGAATCCATCTGATAGATAGCTTTTGAACCAAGTTAGCATTAACCAAATGAGCTAGCCCCATTTGCGGTGGTTCAGGGTAGACTGTATTGAAAGCTTTATAGAGCTCTAATGAGGTGCTTGTGATTAATTCTCAGGAGTTCAAATGGGCATGTGCAGTATTTAAGAAGTATAGCAAAGCTGTTTCTGCAATGAGGGATTTGTTAATAAGTGCTGCCTTTTTATATACTTTTCAGGTAACATAGAGATCGGCAATTGGTTTGCTAAAGGTTAATACTCTGAGACTGAGTTATAATAACCTCATTATGGATTAGTATAATAAACGATGGTTTCCCATGTATGTAAATGCATTGATCAGATATTGATTTATTAATAAGTATTGAGATTGCCTTAGCTATGGAGTTTGCATCAAGGTTAAGGAATTATGAGATAAACAGTTGCTGAAATTTTAAGTTTCTGTAAATGTTTTTGTATGTGTTGAATGGAGACTGGGTATAGTGTCAGCTGACCTTGAGCATTTATAGAGCTGTTGTTATCTTGATTTGTTTGAGTTTGTACAAAAGGACTGGCACTTGGTTTATAAAATGAGGATTTATTTTACAAGCACTGGAGAAACTGGAGAAACTTGATTGATTTAAGACTGTATTATGCTGGGTTCTCATAACATAATTTATTATGTTATTAATAGTTTTCCATTGTGTTTTGTGATTTTACAGTTAGTGGTTTGAAGTTTTATGAAACTGTTTTTCATTTGCATACTTAAAGTACCCTCAGAAGTAAAATCTACAATAGGTATTGAGTGCATTTAGAGATTATTGCTTTTCTATAACATCCATCCTTTTTCTCTTTGACTCATACGTTACTAAGCTTCAGTTGTTAACCACCAGGGAGTTCAATTTTATTTCATTTTGCTTTTTTCTTAGAAGAGTGAGAAAGTTTTAGTATACTACAGAAAGAACAAATTCTTAAAGTTGGAAAAAGGTTCATTTAATGGAAAGTATTTCACTGTATTCCAGTTGTGGTATTGTAGTAAGGAATTGAAAGTAGAATCTGAGAAATATCTATGTCTTGTCAAATTATAATGATGGTCTTACTTAATTTTAATTTCTATTAAACTTTATAGATTGGATATAGTTGCTAACAGAACTGAGGAGATTTCCTGCACTGTTAGTAGTAAATATCAAAATCCCTGAATTCCGAATCCCATTTCTTCGAAACAAAAACAGCAAAACTTCCCTTAATCAAATGGTCACATCATCAAAAACGATGCCCAAGAAAGGAACTATTTGGTCATCATGGACAAACTACACATAACAAAGTAAATCGAACCCACAAAAATGGGGGCCTTTACCCCCCAACTAAATATAATAACTCTGAGATCGCACTGTAGTGGGGAAACTCCGAATACCTCCATGGTGGCCAAGTATTTCCTTTCCATAGATTACCCAAGAGTCATTTTCGATGATGTAGCCATTCTGTTAAGTGAGTTTCTCTGTTTTCATCTCGAGATTCCATATTCTGGGATGCTGATATTTTGAAGTAGACCCTACTTAAGATAATGATATATTACTTTATTATTTAAATTTCGTCAAGGAAACAGCATGCAAAACTTTAAAGTTAGGAAAAGGCAAGGCAAGGGAAGCATTATTAAAAAGTAGTACCAATAGGAAGAATGTAGATAGTTTTGATTCCTCTGGAAACTAGTGTGTGGCCTGGCATAGATAATCTATGACCTTATATCCAAAAGCTGATTATTAAAAAGTTGTTGAACAAAGAGTTAGCAGCAGGGTAGCTAGTGACTAGAACTACATGTCTTCCAGAAAATCAATATTATCTCTAGAACAGAAAATAATAATCTAACTACTTTTGATTTGTTTTGAATGATGTTTATTTGAATTTAAGGAGGCAATTAAGAATAAGGGAAACTGTTTTTCAGAACGAGTTACCTCCACACAATTAGAATAGAGAAGTTAGAAACCACCAGCCATTTTAGACAGTCTAGTCATAATAGCTTGTAGCATGACGGAAACATTTCTTCATCTGATATGTTAACTTTAAGGCAAGTTTCAGTTATATATAAAATCCCTTTTTATAACATTCTATCTAGCTGTGCAGTTGTTCAGTTTTCTTGCATAGGCTTCTCCCATTTAGGTAGTATTTTTTAGACTTGAAGAACAGCCAAGTTATGGCAATTTAGTGCTATAATAGATTGGTCCTGATTTTGGATGGAAATCTCTACAGGCAAGGAAATACAAGAATGATATCTTGCTGTATGAGCAGAGTACTATGATAAAGTTCAGCAGTAAACAATGTTTGTTTTTCTCAGTAAGATGTTAATTTGGCTACATGTGCTTGGTTTAAGTTTGTTAGAATTGCTTTCTGTACTAATGAGTTGGTTAGGCTGGTTTGTAGACACTTTTATTTGAAAGGTGTAGTATTGGAAATGTGTAAGACTAAGGGTTATAATTCAATGACTTGTGGTAACCGACTACATAGGCTTTCTCTAGTCAAAGAGTAGCATACAATGAGAGCATGAGAAGCATTGTTAGTTTTACTAGGTGAATTGTGGATGGAATGATGTTTTCACAAAAGACAGATCCCAAATGGTAGGACATGATTTTCCAGTCAAATTGATACATAGTGGAATGAAGGCATGTTAGGGGCTATCATATGCTGGGAAAATGTCAGCATGTAATCAAGAGCCAAGTGGATGTGAGCAAGAGGGACTCATAGCAGATGAATGTAAAAGTAAAATGTGAGAAGGTCAGTCTGTTTGTGTATCTGATATGCTGTATCAGTCACCAAGCTTCCATCAAGATCACAAGTAAAACACAAGTGAAAGACCTAATGACAGCCCTATCAATGCTGACAGTGCTGGGAAAATGTAAGCCAGGACAGGACTTGGAATTACTGAGTTAAGGCATGTCTGTTCTTTAAGTCAGTCATGCTGGAAACAATTATGACATACTATTTTATTATCAGGGATGTGCAGGGAATGAGGTGGTGGCCAGGCCTAGATAATCTATCATCATAGAGTTACAAAGCTGATGGCAATCAATATGTCTTTCAGATGGAGATCGCATCACTTGCTCCACTGTTAGCAGTTATGAATGATGGCAGACCCCCTACAGTCAGGGAGGAAGAACCAGAAGGCACAAAGCCAGTCAAGACCTTGTAAGGCCATTTAATGCTTCAGGATGTAACTGGATCAGTTGTATATTTATTCATGTATATGGGCCACATCCAGCAAGAAGGAGAAAGCCAGGTTCCAACAAAAGCAAAGAAGTGACTAGAAACATGGAAAACATTTTCAAGGGGACAATATGCAGAAGGAGGAGAAGGGGCAAAGGGGTATGTAAAAGGACCTGTAAATGCATTTAGATGGTCATTTATCTTCAGGCTGAATATTCCCTTCAGGAAACAGTGTATAAAAATGTAAAGTCAGGAAAAGGTCAGTGGAGTATTACTAAAAAGTTGTTGGACAAGAAGCTAGTGGCATGGTAGCTAGTGACCCTGGCAGTGCTACTGCAGAGCAAAAAGGATAAGTGTTATATGCTTTAATCTTTCCAGGTAAGTCAAGGAGAATATAATAATGTATAAAGAGTTTCTGAAGCAGTAGTGTAGCTGGGGGTGACAAGGAGGCAACTGCCCTGGGCACAAAGCGTGTAGTGCTTCCTGTGTGGTCTAAACTATAGCAAATGCTATATAGCAAGCAGTTTGCTACAATTTAAAACAAAAAAAAGATTTTTTTTTTTTAATTAAAAACTCAGTGCTGTAGGTATTCATGCAGGGTATAAACAGTAGCGCCTCCTTGCTACATTTGTGGTAAGCAGTTTGCTACAGAATATTCATTTCTGTTTTTTAATGAAAATTTGAAGATATGTGAAGGCTGCCATCCTAGCTAGACACAATTTTGCAAATAATTCTATGTCATTGTAAATATGAATATAATACACAGGCTTGTCCTCTTAAATGTAAGAAAACTGTGTTAAATGTTGAACTTCAAAAAAGTACCAGAGTGCATTCTGCTGGAAGAAAGCTGATAAGTAAAGCATTGTATGTCTGATCTCAAAGCTCAGAGACATAATGTCTGGACTGAGGAATTCCTTCTATTGTTTTGAGAACAGAGTTAATTGCTTGATTTTACATATATAATGTGTTTTATTACTGTAGTTTCCTGGCCAGTTGCAAGATCAAAGAAATGTTACAACTCTGAGTTTCTGTTAGCCTGGGAACCAGAGAAGAATGATGTAATCTAAAATGAGTCAGCAGGGATGTATTATTTTTAAGACTTTCTCAGAGAGAGTGAATCAGAGGATTTTTGCATTTGTCTTCAGAACTGACCACTCATCAGTACTCTGCCCTTGCTCTATATGTAAGCTTATTTAGAACTGTGATTGCTCTTAGAGTTAGATAAGAATTTAGTCAGATTTAGTCTAGCTGTTTTGTATATTTATGTCAGACTATTCTACATTATTATTTTATGTATTTTCCTGTGATTTCTGAACTCTTGACTAGCACTGTGTTGAACTGAGGAGATTTGCCTTGTGTTTTTATTATTTATTGTAAAATATTTTTAAACCTTTCGACTGTGGCTGTTTTTTATAGAGATAATTTAAGCTCTAGAGTACTTGCATGTATTTAGTGACACTGTCCAAGCTACTCCAATAGTCTTGCTGCTCAGTCACACTTAATATGTGGATATCAATAATATTACACCGTGCGATTGGTCACCTTTTGGGAAGAGCCTTAGATTAGGATGCCCCTCCTGGTGGCAGTGATTTCTACCTTATAGTCTGGAGAGAAGGGAGCATAGCTGGAGAACCTGTGCCAGCCTTCCCCAGGAGCATCTGTGTGTTTGTATATAACTCATATCTCAAAGTGTGTGTGTGTGTGTGTGTGTGTGTGTGTGTGTGTGTGTGTGTGTGTGTGTGTGTGTGTGTGTGTCAGCTACTTGGGCAGGGACACAAAGCACTGGTTGGACAGGGAGGGCACTGGAGGTTTTGGCTTAACTACTCGGTTGAGATCTGTACCCTATAGCTGTGCCAGTGGGGAGTCTTTGTGGATCTGGAGAGAAAGGGAGAAACTATCCCCAGACTGACCGAGATCTCTGTGCATTCTTAAGAAGGGAAATTATACTTTACTATGCATGTATTTGTTATCCTTCTCAATGTGGATATCCTTCACTGGTGTTAGTGGTGAGGATTGAGGCTCCTTGATTACTGGGCCAGTGCACGGGCATCACATACTAATTTGGTTGGCAGTGGTGCAATATCCACACCACATATTAATCGGTAGGCAATTGACTTGTAGTGGTGTGGATAGTGAATTCCTGTAGCTTGTGTACACTGATCACTGAAGGTGTTTTTGTACTCTAAATCAGCCATGCAGTGAATATTCAGAGTTCAGATCACAATTGTTTTATTTCTTTTGTTAGCTTAGTTAGTCAGGGAGAGCAGGCAAGCATGTCAGCAGAGGAGTATGGCAAGCTGACAAGGAGCCAGTTGGCTGATATGTACCAGGCTAAGGGTCTGGTGCATGAAAACCTGACTAAGGCAGACAAGATTGCAGCTTTCGTCACGGCTGCATCATAAAGCAGCAATCAAGAGGATGATCAGACTAGCCATGGAGATGTACAGCACTCAGAGAATGGACAGCTCAACCTTTCTGCAGAGGACTTAAAATCCATCTGTAGCTAAAGAGACTTAAGTTGGAGGCCAGGCATTTGGAAACAGAAGCAGCAGAGAGACTGGGACATTTACATGCTGAGAAGAATGATAAATTGCTATGCCTGGTAGCTGAGGAAAAGGAGAGGCAGAAGCACCACGAAAAGGAGATGCTGACTCTTCACCAGAGTCATGGAGGTAATGGGGAAGGGAGTAACTGGACCCCAGAAGCACAACAGATCAGTACATTTCTTCCGCAGTTTACAGAGGGGAATCATGTTGATAGTTTCATTCATATGTTTGAGAGGGTATGTAAACAGTATGATGTTGTCCAAATGCTCTGGGTACAGTTCCTGACCCCCTTACTCCATGGTAAAGCTGTAACTGTGTTGTCTAAACTTTCTGAAAGTGAATTTTTTAATTATACTGTTGTTAAGAATTGTCTGTTAGAATTTTTTAAGCTAACACCTGAAACTTATAGGAAAGGGTTTTGTGAGCATAGATGCAAGGCAGATGAAAATGTGTGTGAATATGTTGGTGAAATAAGCACTTATTTTCATAGGTGGGTGAATGAATGACAGGTCACCACTTTTGAAGAGTTGGCAGAGCTTTTGGTGAGGGAACAAGCCCTTAGCATTTTGTCTGAGAACATGAGGATCTGGTTAGCTGATAGACTATGTTCTACTTCAGATGAATTGGGGGAAGAAGGGAGACCTATACCTAGCAAGCAGGAAATCCCTGCAGGGGAAAGGGACCACCAGTACTGCTCATGGGTCTAAAGGAACCCATGGTGGGCAGCCCAGACTACCCCAACAGAATCTGTCTGTAGCAGGGAAAGCCACTAGTCCAGGTACATTTCCAGGACCTAGGATTAAATGGTTTGAATGCAGCCAGTGGGGTCATGTGGCATACAGATGTCCACAGAGGCAAGGTGGGAACAAAAGGTGAAAGAGCCAGTAAGTGGGAGAGACAAAATGCCTATAGTAGGTTGTCTTAAGACAACAAGGGTACCAAACTACCACCTTGCAGATGTCCTGATAGGGAAGGATTTGGATGAGTCAGTACCATGAGCTTGTGCAGTAACATGCAGTCAGGCAAGGAGACAAGTATGTGGGTCTGGTAGCTGGGGGAGACCAAGACAGGCTGCATACTTGTAGACACAACTGGTGAGGTCATACCTCTTAACTGTAAAGATTTTTGCAGAATGTCCAAATTTTTGCCTCATATTTTTGGTGAGTTCCTCATAAAATCTGTACATTTCTGGCAAGTAGCTGAGGATTGAAGTCATTAAATAATTAGAGATATTTGAGATTAAGTCTCCACATCCTTCAGAAAATTCATGCTAATTCAAAACCTATTATTCTATCAACTTTATAAGTTTTTAAGAGCAGTATTTAAAATCTATCCCTATTTGATCCCCATCATTTTAGGTTTTGTTCAGATTTTTTGCTCTAAGAGGTTGAGAGGTATGAGTGAGGTGGTTACTTCAAAGAGGGAGCTACTCTGTAGCAGTGAAATTGAAGGTGAGCCACAGCTACTTGTAGGTACTGATGTTCCCTTGGACAGAATGACTGCAAAGGTAGAGGTGAGTAGTAGTACATAGGCTGACAGAGAGGCAACACTGTCAGAGGATGCCAGACTTCCTGTGGAAGTTGAGCTGGGAAGGGTTACAAAGAGAGAGTTGAGACAGGCTCAGCTTTCAGACCCTACATTGCAAGGCCTGAGGCAGGTAGCTAGTGAGGCACCTGACTCTCAAGGGAAGGGGGAATCTGTATACTGGGAGAAAGGGTTACTGTACAGAGAGCGGACCCCTGAGGGGGCTAGAAGGTGAGAAGATACAGCAGTTGGTATTGCCTAGAGACTACCGACTGGGGCTTCTAGCCATCGCCCATGATATTCCCTTTGCAGGTCATATGGGCATAAAACATACAAAGAGACATATTATGCAGAATTTCTAGCACTATGTTGAATTGAGGAAATTTGTCTTGCGTTTTTATTATTTATTATTAAATATTTTTAAACCTTTCAACTGTGGCGGTTTTTTGTAGAGATAATTTAAGCTCTAGAGTGCTTGCATGTATTTAGTGATACTGTACAAGCCACTCCAATAGTCTTGCTGCTCAGTCACACTTATTTGGATATCAGTAAGAGTACACAGTGAAATTGGTCACCCTTTGGGAAGGGCCTTAGAGTAGCTGATAAGTAGTTGTCCTGGTGGCAGTAATTTCTACCTTATAGTCTGGAGAGAAGGGGGCATAGCTGGAAACCTGTGCCAGCCTTCCCCAGGAGTGTGTGTGTTTGTCTGTATATAATTCATATCTCAAAGTGTCTGTGTGTCAGCTACTTGGGCAGGGACATGAAGCACTGGTTGGACAGAGAGAGTGCTAGGAGGACTTGGCTTGGGACCCTGGCTAAGGACTCCACTCTGTAGCTGTGCCAGTGGGGATTCTTATTGGGGATCTGGAGAGAAAGGGAGAAACCAGCCCCGGACTGACTGTGATATCTGTGTGCTATTAAGAGAAATTGTATTTTACTGTGTGTGTATTTATTATCCCTCCCATTGTGGATGCCCCTCACTGGTGTTAGTGGTGAGGATTGAGTCTTCTTGATTACTGGGCCAATGCATGGGCATCACAGAAAATATAAGAAACGTGGGTCAAGGGCAGAGTTCAGAAATGGGAATTGTTTGTCTCCTGCATTCCAGGTGCCCCAGGGCATTGGAATTAATGAATTCCAGGAAATGTATTGGTAGATGAGAAGTTTTTTCAGTTAATGGAGGCATAGTTGAAATTTCCCAGTATAAGAGTGTTAGGTTGGACCCTAATATTCTCCTGGGTGCTTTGAAATGTGGAGTGTGAGTCTTTGGACATAGTTGGGGACCTATAGCATGCTACGACCTGAATCGCTGTCTTACCCAATGTTAGCTGCACCTGAAGTATCTCTAATGTGTTATGTTGGGCCACCAGTCTGGAGATGTGCACATCCTTTATGGATATGGAAACACCACCACTTTTGGAGCTTCAGTCCAAGTTCTGGGGCCAAAGGCTGTGGAATGAGTTATAGCCTGGTAGTGCAGGGGTGCTCTCTGCTGCCTTGAACCAGGTCTCTGTTACAGCACAAATGTCGATGTTCTCCATTTTAAGGAGTGCTTCGAACGAGTGCATTTTGAGATTTAGACTTCTAGCATTGAGCAGCATGACCCTCAGATTGCATTTGTTTGTAGCTGTTATGGTGGTAATTTGATCTTCAGAACACTACCTAAAAAAGACACTATAGTAGTGGAAAGAGCCTTTGCCAGTAACTGGAAACTCAGGGTTGACAGATGCAGGCCACCTCTGGCAGAACATCAAGGTCTGTCAAGCATGTCATCCCAGGCAAATAGATACTGACTTAGAATGACACCAGAAACTTAGCTAATTGTTGAAATCAATCATTTTCTGCTTGTATTGTGGTATAATTCTGGGTGATGGTAGGATGCTGCTCAGGAATACGGTCATATGCGCCTGGGCTACATAATCCGAGCCCTCCTCCATGTCTCTTTTCATGTACTCCAGGGAGTTATGTCTCAAGTCATTCACACCCACATGTACAATGACAGAGTCATATTTGTACCTGTTGTTGAGGGACCTGAGTGCGTGCATTATCTGGTGGATCCTGGCACCTGCCAGACAGCTGACTGTTACTTTCTCCTTATTCAACCTAGTGAGTTGGAAATCAGTGTGTCTCACTATTGAGTCCCCTATAACCAGTGTGTTGGACATGCTGTTTTGCCTTAGGGGCTTTGGTTGAGTGGCACACTGTTTAGGAGAGTTATGTGTCTCATGATTAGTGTTGTGTTGTGGTGGTCGAGTGTGTTTCTGCCTTGGAGGCTTCTGCTGTTTGGGTAGATTTTTATTGAGAGTCTCTGCAAAGGTGGGTATGTGGTCTGTGTTTTTATGTGAAGGCAGTGCTGGTGTGTGTTCTGGAGGGCTATGTGTTCCATGTGGTGTGGTGCAAGTGTAGACCTTCTTCTCTGGATCAGCTATTCCAGTCTTGGCTGGAGAGTGAGTGGCTTCCATTTTAGATATAGGATCTATATTATATCATAGAATGCTTAAAAAAGCGAATGCTGATTGATCGACCTAACTTAACCGAAAGCTTACAATCTCAAACTATCAGATCAGCGATTTTTTCCCAGGGAAAAAAATCGCTGATCCAAAACACTTACACACAACACAAGCACACCAAACAGAAATCCACACACATACACCTAAAATCTGATACCTAACCCTACACTAAACTATGCACACACCACTAACTACCCACTTACCTTAACCTAAACCCTAACCCTAAGGTCTGTCACTATCGCATACTCACCTCACCCACTCCCTAACCCTAACTCACTTATATCCGCCCTAACCCTCATGTCCACTCAATCGCACACACACCTAACCCGAGCCCTAACCCTAACTCACCTAAATCACCCTAACACTCACATCCACACAATTGCACACTTATCTAAATCCAACTGGTAACTTTCCACCATAACACTGAAAATACCAAAGCAACAGAAATGGACAACCGAATTCTTTCCCTAGGAAAAAATTCGAGTTTCTGCTGCTTTGATATTTTGCAGTTTCGCGAAAATAAGTTTGATCAATCAACGTTCGCTTTTTTAAGCATTTGAGGATATAATATAGACCCTAGATATATAAGTGCATCTCTCCAAGTCTGAGTGTTGGGAGGTAAGAAGAGAAGGTCGTCGGTGTACATGAGGCAGTTTCTACATTGCCTCAGGATGCCCAAGTTCACTAGGGAGCCTATCTACCACAAGAGGAGTGGTTTCTGGCCCAGAAATTGTAGTTTCTTGGCTGTTTGGGCAGTTTTTTCCATCTCTTTCAACTTTCTGGTTTAAAAGCCCACATTTGTGCTTGTTTACAACTTTTCATGTAACAAGTCTAGTCCAGATACAGATTTGTTGTATCTAGGACTGTTTATAAGCTTCTGAGCCCCACAAGACTTTCTTTGTAGGAGGGAAGCCTTTTAGCTCGTCAGTCAGAGTGATAAGCACTTGGTAGCCTATCTACCACAAGAGGAGTGGTTTCTGGCCCAGAAATTGTAGTTTACTGGTTGTTTAGGCAGTTTTTCCATCACTTTCAACTTTCGGGTCTAAAAGCGTATGTTTGCACTTTTCCTTTCAACTGTCTTGTCTAAAAGCCTGTGTTTGCACTTTTCCCACCTTTCCTGTAACTAATCTAGTCCAGATACAGCTTTTCTGTATCCAGGACTGTATGTACACTTCTGAGCCCCCCAAGCCTTTCTGTGTTGGAGAGAAGCCTTCTAGCTTATCAGTGGGAGTGTTAAGCACTAGCTAGCCTATCTACCACAAGTGGAGTGGTTTCTGGCTCAGAAATTCTAGTTTATTAGCAGTTTGGACAATTTTCCCATCTATTTCAACTTTCTGGTTTAAAAGCTTGTGTTTGCACTTGTTTCCTGCCTTTCCTGTTACTAGTCTAGTCCAGATACAGATTTGTTGTATCCAGGACTGTTTGTAAGCTTCTGAGTGGTGCCAAAGTCTGCTCTTCAATTCTTTCCTTAGATCTGCTAGTTCTCTCCTCCCCTACACTTTTACTAGCTTATTAGTCTAGCACTTTGCCAGACTTCTTGTAGCAATTATTGCAGCACACAAATATGCTACCAGCACTAAACATTTTACAAGGAGTACTTATTATTAATGCCCACCCCTCCAGACATGTCTAAAGGTCAGTACCCTGTGCTTTGGGTTCATTAAAGGATATGGGGAAGGACTGGATGCAATCAGAATTTGGCTAAACATATAAAGTATATGACAAAATGAAAATAAGTATGCAGATGTTCTTCTATTATATCTTAAAAAGGTGTTTGATTCTATGTAATGACCTTTCCTGTAGCAGGTTATACACTACTATTATGTTTCTGAGGAGTTTATCAGTTGGGTTCAGCCACTGTATAAAAATCCCAATGCAACAGTATATTGAAGTGGGATTCTATCACGTATATAATACCTTTATACAGGGGAAACTTGACAAAGGTGTCCCTTTTCTCCACTTCTCTTTAACAATAACAGAATCCACTAATATAAATACTTCTGTCACAATTCTGCATTTGCATGAATTCATTTAAGAGGAAGATGCACCCCACCACCACCACTAATGGTTTGCTGGGACCATGTGATCAGGCCTAATCATCCCCTTACCTTGATAGAAAATATTTTAAATGATCTGGATACGCTATCTATAACCACTGGATTTAGAGTCAGTACAAACAAAACCATTTTCCCCGTGGAACAAACATTCCCGTGGAAGATATACCACTTGCTCAACTAACAGTAGAATGTGTGCAGGACATCTTTTATTTTGAAATAATTATGTGGACAAACATGGCCAAACACGCACACCTGAAGTTGAACACCATCTTAAAAAAATATGCAGATAAAGTCTGATAGATGGAGAAAAAAATCATCTGCATTTTCTGTATAAGATCCGAGCTGTAAAAATGTTACCTTGCCATGAGCATTATGTGTTTTAATGCAGCTTTTTCATGCAATCTTCTTGTTCTCACTAGAGCGCAAAAATGTATATTCAACTTTATTTGGGATAGTAAAAAACCTGGACTGGGCAGGAAAAGAATGTGTATTCCCATTACAAAGGTTGAGTTTGGAGTTTTGGATTTGTTAGGATATGGAACAGCAGCTGTTTGGGTGGTCTTATTGTAGATTAAAGAAGACTTACACCCTGTCTGTATTCGTGTCATATTTCATTAGTCCATTCAAAGAGTATCCCTTTATACAAAGGTTTAGGATCCTGGTGGTTTAGAGGAGTGGATCAAATGTTATCACAGGGAGAGAAAATGTAAAGAAACACCCCCTGTTAAACACTAGTTTTATATGGTGGCATCCCATTTTGTTAATAGATAACAAACCCATATGGCAGAAAGAACTGATCAGGGATGGAATACTATTTATTAATAATACCTGGGATGAAACTCTACAGAGTATAAATAGCTGGAGCTCTACCAAAAAGAGCAATCCAAATTTACTACCTCTCTTGTGGGAGTATGACCAGCTTAGAGCTTGTATAACCACACTTAAATAAAGCAATGGTAGTGAAGGCAATGTGAAGTCATTGCCTTGCATTACAAAAGTAATACTGTCTAGGAGAAAAAAGGAAACTATATATGGTTCGATTATAATTTATTATTACCTGATAATGATAAGGTATTATACCATCCTTGTTAAAGTAGAATGGCATGCTTCCCACCCCTATATTCAAGAAAGATTAAAATAGATGTTTTTGCAAGATATGGGATAAAAGATGGCTTTTATTGCCTAGATTCACTTACTCTGAGTTACTTCACCAATGTCATTCTATCACTGAGATCATCTAACAAAGAGGCTCTGTAATGGAGGATTGATGTTGGCAATGTGAGCAAGAAGGGGCTTATTTACATATAATATGAGATTGTAAACAGTTGGGAGGTTATGGAATAGTGCTACAAATTGTATGGCCTGGGTCACGTGAACTATCACCACCGATTAAAAAAATCTCGTTCTGGTTATTTGGTGTTCAACCACTTCAGACATTTGGGTCTAATGATGATGTCCTGGAACAGAATGGTACTGTTTACTAGCATGCTTTTTTTCAAAAAATCGATAGCAGTATAATGTTATCAACTGGAGTCTATTTTATAAATACCAGCACACATTAGCCACATTGTCTACTAAAGAAATTTGCATGAAGAAATGGTCAGAGTATTGGAATATCTTCATTTACAAGTTAAGCTCTCTATAAATGTTGCATCTGACTTATTTCTTATGTTAACAATCTCTTGCTATTATAACAATGTTCTACTGTATGTTATGTGATCTCGACAATAAAACACATTCCTTAAAAAAAATACCTGGGTAATTAACAGCTGCGGAACCTTGTCCACTGCTGGAATAAGTTGACTGGACTGCATAGCTCTGTGCCCTTACCAAATCATGTCCCATCATCTCAGGTCAAGAACTAGGCATACTCCTCCTGTTTAATATGGTGCTTCCTTGCCTGCTCAAAAATTTAAATAGTCCCCCAAGATCGAAACAATTCTTGTGCACTGCACAACAAAATCACAACAATAACTAAACAGCCCATCATATTCCTAATTAAGTCCCCACTAGACAAACTAAATAAAAAAAAATGATGATGACCTACCCGTTCATTTTATCATCATAACTGATTTAGCTTCCTGAGCTAAATCTGAGGCCCTATATATGCAAAATTAATAGGAAAAGTACCTTTCCCAAAGAATGCCATGCATCCGTAACACCCATATTGACATGACATCCAAAAGCCTAGCATTAGCACATCTCTCATTCTGAAACCAAAAAAGCAAACTACTAAAGTTTACTAATGACAAGTTCCTTAAGGTTGCAGTCCAACCTAATGGCTACAGAAAAATCTTGAAATTCCTCCTTAATAGCAACTGTTGGCCTCTGCCTGACTGGTTAGTTTAAGATTTAGTCATGCTGACCAAAACCGGTTACTCTGCTATTCATACCTCTGACCACCTGAGAATTTTTCATAATCACTAAAATGAAATTCTTCCTCATAGAAGAAAACTATCCAGATAAAGTGGCACACAAAACATACAACTCATAACTAGCAGACACTTTGTACAAACCTTTCATTCCTAACCTTAGTATATGCTTATGCAGCAGAAGTTTTCTGTTTACAGATAAACCTCAAATTTCTTCACAACCCTTTAATATCTTCAAAATCAAACCTTCAGTGTCACACTGCCACACTAGCTCAGGACTGCTGCATGAAGCATTCTGCTACAAAAATGCTAATCTTCTAAACTTCCTCCAGCACTGCTGTTGGATGTCACCATAGCCCATGACTGATGCTCAAAGCACCGTACTACAAATTGCTAATGTTCTAAATTTACTCCAGCACAACTGACAAATGTTGCAGCACTGCTGCACAAAGCACCCTACAACAAAATGCTAATGTTCTAAACTACCTGCAGCACCACTGATAGATGTCACCATAGCTCAGGGCTGCTGCATGAAGCATCCTACTACAAACTGATAATGTTCTGAATTTACTCCAGCATCGCTGATAGATGTCACCATAGCTCAGGCCTGTAGCGGGAAACATCCTACTACAATCTGCTAATGTTCTAAGCTTCCTGCAGTGCTGATAGATTCTCTTCCGCTTTTGGGCCCAATGCCCAAAACTTGTGAAACTGAGAATGTAACAGACTGCCACCTGAGATGTTCAACCTAGCCAGAATATGCTTCACTGAAAATAATACATTTATCACAAGACAATGCAATACCAATGTCATCAACTGCACGTGCAGCATCTGACCGAGACAATTTCTTCAGATGCAACTGCACCAGCACTTCATAATAAGAGCAACACATAACCTTTCTGTTATATAGTTTTCATGGCCACACTGTTATGGATGTGAAAATAAGCAGTAGGACTAGAAAGGTACTGTCCTTGTCTCATCTAACAATATGCATAGTCAAGAGACCACAAATCATTTACCTTTAAAATACATCCCCATGCCTAAGACACCAGCTACATCCATATATGACTACAGGTCATCAGATAGGAGCTAACTATCCTGCCACATTAGCACACCATTAAAGTGACATAAACATTCCCTCCAAATAGCAAGATTCTCCTTAAATGCTATACTGACTCTAATCCTATGATGTTTCCACCTACCTCATTGCAACAGGTGAGTAAGTGACCCGATGAAAGTTCCAGGGCCTTACAAACAAAATTCAACAGACCTAATAATACCATGACATCATTAACCCTCACCTTAGATTCATCAAAAATCCCAAATTATATTTCACAAGTTCTCCAACTTCTCTTCAGGGAGTCAAAGAACTCTAGCTCTTGCATTGACTACCAAAGCCAGCAAAGTTAACAGCTTAGCTGTCCCCCTCCTGCTTATCCATTGCAAAAAGTACCCCCAGTTATGTGCACATTTCTAAAAAAACACTAAATTCCTTCTCTACTTCTCTCTTGTTCCTTACCAAACAAGAAAAAATTGTCCAAGTAATGCATTGCCCTTTGACAAGGTGCTTACCTCTGCCACAGCCAATACAAAAACCATGTTAAACTTTTTAACTGTAACTCACGCTACTGCACAGCCTATGGACTTGCTTTGTCAAAATAAATAGTTACCATTCAAACATATCCCTAGCAAAGAAAGAGTGAATTTATGAGCACATATACAAAATTAAAAAATGTAAATCCAGCAATGCCTTGGCAAAACATGTATTATTGAACCCAGAACATGACTTTAGATTCATCATTATTGAAAAGGTTCAGGCAAGCAAATGTACAGGGGGGGTGGGGCATGGTCAGTCTAGCTTGAAATACTGGAGCTATATTGGCAACCTTTACTTGATGCCTTTAAGCCCCTGGGTTTAAATGACAATTGTAATATAGCTTGTCTTTTAAAAAAGAAAGCACTGTTTAGATGACTTGGTTTTGAAGTATTCATAAAGAGTTCATCAACATCATCAGCTCTCTTTTTCCCATTTTTCTACATGGGGTCAGGGTATCGTGTTAACTGTCACCAACTGTCTTGAGTCAGTGCCACACTCCTGCCTTCTTCAACACTCATGCCGGACTGTCACAGATCTTTCACACAATTGATCCACCGCTTTGCTGGACGTCCTCGCTTCCTCTTACCTTCTTCCTGTCTGTCCCAAATCTTCCTCACCAGATTGTCTTCTGCTTTTCTACACACGTGCCCAAACCACCGTAATCTGTTCTCTTTGATCTTTTCTGCAATTGATTTTACTAGGTTTTACATGTTTCTGGAGTTGAGGTTATAACGCTTTCCCATTTCTTGCTATTTATATTTATTGTTTACACTAGGAACTTCAGAAATTTTAAATGTATCTCACTGAGTTTCATTGAGTAAACGTGTGTTTTAGTCATGAACCATGTAGGTTTTTATTTATATTTTATAGCTTGAAGAAGTAATTGATGGTTATTCTACAAGAGATCTTATTCCATGTTTTAAGTGTTAGCTTATGTTTTTTTAAATGCTTTTAACAATTTTATCACTAATATCCAACATATTCACATATATTTATATATATTTATACACTATCATACCTATTTATTCTTCTGTATACAATGCCTTTTACTATGTTTGTTCATTATTTAGGTATTTCTTTAACACTCAAGCATATGTTCTTTAAGATTAATAGTTGTAGTCCATGTGACTTTGTCTGGAGTTATTTAATCTGCCTGTTAACTAATTTTTGATTATTTGATGAAGTCTTGGGGGTAACCAGGATGAAAGCACTTATTTTTCACAGGATTTCACTTCTTGGAATTTTGGGACTTTATCGTGTTTACTGTGTTTTGGCATTTGGATCCAAAGAAACATTCATATTGCCTTTTGCGACCAGCTTCCTGCTTTGCTACCTGCCATTCTGAGTATTGCTTCCTAGAAGATTTAAAACTCAGCCCGCCCACAGCTCCTTGTTTTACAGGGCCTGGACAATGTTTTCCTTATCTTTAACAGATTAATCATTCTTCCATAGCTTGATTTGACTGAAACTCCCATGATAAATCCTTGTATTAATTTCTACATTGCTTCTCTATCGGGGTAATCATCCAGCAATGCCTGCAGAACTGCCAGGCCTTCCAACCACTCACTGAATGGGTAAGGCATACTTCATCACAAAAGTTTTCCATCCCACTAACTATTGTATTCTTGACCACTCCAAACCTAAATGAGTCCTGCTGCATGGATAACACTTGTCCACCAAAGCCCATTTCCTTGTGTCAGCATTTCACTGCACTGTGTGAGTCCTCACAATGGGACAAACATGTGACAACCCCCAAGAAGGCCATGAACTCAGTCATGTATTAAAGGACCAATATGCTTTTCCCCTGGATGATTCTTCTTCAAAGTTAACCATAGCCTGAGCCATTGATCTGTCTAGCATGACACTTATCTATGTATTAGTATGCCTGTTCTCCCGACAGAATGATTTAACAACTGGCTTAAACCTCCTAAAATGCTTGTCATATCACAACCACAAATTACCTCCTCTTAATTTATGAGCCTCCCTTATCATCAATAAATATGTTAGCATGGGAACCCTTCTTTGAAATTCTTTTATATATTTGCTGCTATCTTTGCAAACTACAAGCATCAGGGATGCTCAGTGAACAATGATGAGTCCAACCAAAGCAACCAAGCAGTAGAAAAGCAAAAAGACACTTACTTAACAGATACTTTTCCATCCTGGTGACTGCAGTCAGCTTTTATTTTTGCCGCTAACTTTGCAGTCAGATGATTAAATCCTGAGGCTTTGCCTCGACAATCCTCTAGACCCTATCTGCATCTATCAAATCAAATAAGTCTACATACCCAGCCTAGCAAATCTTCTCCTTCCCTGCTTTAGGGATATAAGCTATGATGAGCAATCTATCCCCCCCAAAAAAACTGACCTCCCTGCAAACCCGAGGGCAATTCATTTTGATCCAAATCTCACACTCCATTATTCAAAACTGCTCAAACAGATGCTGGGGGAACCTCAGCATTCCCTCTGAGTCCCCTTGACATCCAAGCCTTCACCCATGTCCTCTTCACTCTGTAATAACAGGCCTGGATGATTTTTCTCGTATATAACCAGTCTTGCCCTACTTTGACTATTCATGTCTTGCAAAAAACTGCCAAACTCTCAGCAGGTGACTGACCTAAACCTTCCTTCCCAGCCTCAGAGACAACATAAACATCACCTACTGTTGGCCAGGGTTAAGTCACCAACTCTGTGCTGACACCAGCTTCTTTTATGCAATTCCTCTTCACACTCCGAATAGCTGCCTCTTGCATTTGGTGTTTCACTGTGACCTTGCATGTCTGTCTCCTCCTAGTCACCAGCTGGCGTCTGTCATCTCAACATCTGTGCCTGAGAAGCAATATCCTACCACCTTTGGTTCAATTATTCTTTGCTCGTTATACTACAAATAGAAAACACAGTTAGTGACTAACCCCTTTCAGCACCAAAACTCACCCTAAATGATCTGAATCACTAACTAGAATGAACATCCCTGCCCCCTGCAAGGCCAGTGGGTTGCTGGCGACAATCCACTATGACTGGCCTCACCCATCTTAATTGTAAGCCCCAAAGTTATATACACCAAACAAATCATAGTCAAGAAAGCAACACTGCAGCAACCTGCAGCAACAAATGTACATGGACCATTTAGAATAGCCAAGAGCAGCATGTTACTGATAGCCTGGTGGAAATGGGAACACTCTGATACAGTTCCCCCTCCATGCATAGAAGAATATGCAAACTCAACCCAGATGGACCAGAGTGGTCAAGATGACACTCATCTGAAAAGGTATTGAGTAAACCCAATCATACTTTCAGGGGTTTACTTCAACCCAATAGGACAGTAGAACCTGCCCTTCCCCAGCCACGTGATGCCTAGCTGACATTGCACATGCTACCCAAGGAAAGGCATCTCCTTCACAGTTACCTCCCTCATCAAGCCAAAATTGTTTCCCAAGCCTTATCTATTCTGCCAACCTCATTTCTTGTACCAAAATTTAAAACAAGCTAACATAGTGAAGAACAAATGCTCAGTAAAAGCAGTAATAATTCTCACAGTGCCCACACCATGGGAAATAACAGGCCACCAAACAGTGACAACTTTCAGAATTTGCCACACCAACACTATAGCTCAAAAAACACAAAACATCTGATTTGGAACAAACTACATTTTTACTGAGTAACTGAACTCCAGAAACTGCCTCTTTTGCTGATTTTAACTCCCTATGACAATCCAAAATCCTGCCCTTAAACAATACTATTTGATTGGCATTAGTGCTTACATCATATTTAGTGATTCCCTTCAGTATTAATTTCTGTTTTTTGCCATAAGAATTAGTTCTCCTTAATAAATGTTATTATTGGCTGCCAGCTGCCCTGATCCATCAGAAACAATTATTTTGAAAATAGACCTCTCAGTCACTTAGCAGCTAGCAGCACAGCATGGTTTCATTTGGATAGTTTTAGATTTAATTTCTAATGGTAAAATCCTGCATCCTCTAAAAACACCCTGGTTGGAAATAGCACTGAACAGAAGACTGAGGAGTTGTAAGGCAGATATCTTAACCCTCCTACCTCTCACCTACTTAGTTCAATGATTCTAGACAGAGTGAAAATAACAGGATGAAAAGCTCAGAATCAGAGACATTTTTTAAATACTAGTCAAATTCACTTAAAATGATACTAGATTAATAGGTTTTGCATCAACATGCATTTCCTAAACAATAAGAAGTATGAACATCTAATATCCAGCAATGTTGGCTTTTCATAATCCTTAATGATTTACTAGAAAATGAAAATTTGTTAAAAGGACACATGAAAATATGGGGGAAATCAGGGGAGTTCTGAAAAAAAAACTTGAGTAAGTCTTCAATTAATCCAGCATGATTTCCAAAAGTCTGCCCCTCCAAAGTCCGTCTGTAGTGCTTATCACCTTACCTCCTTACCTAGAAATGGTAGCATATGGTCACAAGGCAGAGGATTTTTTTTCTTTCTGTTTTTTTTTTTTTTTTGTTCCTTAACTTAAAAGTTGAGGGGGTGCAAACACTGGGATAGTACTAGGTGTCAGAATAGCTGGCTGGCTACACTCTGAGTAAGACTCAGATGTACAGTTTGCTAACACATTGTTTGGAAAATAGTAGAGAGTAGGGAGATATAATTTAGCAAATAAAATGCAAATAATTGAGGAATACTGTGAGGTACTTAGCTAATGGTGATGGACAAGTGGAAGCACCTAGTTACAGGTTATCTGGGTCATCAAGTAGATACCATAAATGTAGTGCTGAAAAGTGACACATGTTACTGGGCCATAGAGGAATGACTGGCAAAAAGACAGATGATTTCTGCTTATCTTCTGCATCTTCTGATGGAGTTGCAGTTACATTTTATTATTTATCAGTCCTTGAAAGGGATACAGCTCTGATACAGGTGCATAGACTGATTTCAGGCTCAAGCTGAAAAAAACGAGTACAAAGTAATAGAAGGTAAATAAGTAGTTTACAGTACAGATGAAGAGCACAAATACAATATTAATCTTT
Organism: Protopterus annectens; assembly: GCF_019279795.1. Lineage (NCBI taxonomy): Eukaryota > Metazoa > Chordata > Ceratodontiformes > Protopteridae > Protopterus > Protopterus annectens. Next base: position 1,602,132,056 of record NC_056728.1, read on the forward strand.
TAAAACATTATATAATGTTATATATAGATAGCTGTCTAACATAGTGAGAGTCTTTCTAATACTATATCTAGAAGGTAAAAATAATATAACAACATAGTAGAAGTCTGTCAAATAAGGCAGGAATTTATATGTTAACAAGGTATTTACTATTTTATTTTCAAAGTTATTATATGTTAATTTGGGCTATAATGAAAGAATGATATGGTAGATGGTAGAAGGCATGTAGAGTAGTCAATGAAGCACAAAAGAGGCAGGTGGGCACTATGAGTATTTGGTAGTAATGGACCTTGGTATGGAGAGACAGCTTGTAGAAATGTATAGGATAGAGACAGGAGGGAGATATGGGTTAGTCTAGCATGAATGTCTTTGTATTAAGTTGTTCAATGTGGATAAAAACATTTACGAATATGTGTTTTGTGTAAAAATTTAATATACTGATGTCTAAAACCGTGGAAGTAGATTACGTCCCATAGTTTTGTTGGGTGTGATTCTCATGATTGCAATGTCCTGACTTAGAAGCTGTGGTCAGTGGAGTGGAGTTTTGTGAATGTGGTGGACAGGTAGAGACGAGGGTAAGATCTATGGTTGTAACGTGTCACTGTCTGAGAGAGTCAGCTGAAAAAAAAATGAAGGAGTCTTGGTATAAGAGTTTGTGGATTAGACAGGCTAGGAGTGTATACCATGCTCTTATAGGAAGTCATTTTGCTTTAATTAGAACTGTGAATTTGAGGGTTTAGCTAATCTGATGAATCTGGAAATTTGCTTGGATAGGGTTTGCAGAGCTGAGTATTATTTTTTTTCTTTGAGAATATTAGGGAAGTTGTATTCTAGCTGTGGTAGAACTCATTTCCCAATTGACAGACAGGAAGTCTGACATATTTTTATCCTACAGTCTCTAGCATACACAATAACACAAACAGGATGATTATAATGTATGACCAATCATCATCATCATCTTCTTTCGGCTGTTCCCATTAGGGGTCGCCACAGCGGATCATCTGTTTCCATTTCTTCCTGTCCTCTGCATTATGCTCTTTCACACCAACCGCCTGCATGTCCTCTCTCACCACATCCATAAACCTTATCTTAGGCCTTCCTCTTTTGCTCATCTGGCAGCTCCATCCTTAGCATCCTTTTCCCAATATACCCAGCATCCCTCCTCAGCACATGTCCAAACCAACGCAATCTTGCCTCTCTTGTTTTGTCTCCAAACTGTCCAACTTGAGCTGACCCTCTAATATACTGATTCTTATTCCTGTCCATCCTAGTCACACCCAGTGCAAATCTTAACATCTTTAACTCTGCCACATCCAGCTCTGACTCCTGCCTTTTTGTCAATGCCACCGTCTCCAACCCATATAACATAGCTGGTCTCACTACCCTCTTCTAGACCTTCCCTTTCACTCTTACTGGTACCCGTCTGTCACAAATCACTCCTGACACTCTTCTCCACACATTCCACCCTGTACTCTCTTCATCACCTCTCTTCCACACTCACCATTACTCTGAACTGTTCATCCCAAGTACTTAAACTCATCCACCTTTACCAACTCTACTCCCTGCATCCTCACCATTCTTCTACCCTCCCCCTCCTTCTCATTTGCACACATATATTCTGTTTTAGACCTGCTGACCTTCATTCCTCTCCTCTTTAAAGCATATCTCTCCCTCTCCAGGGTCTCCTCAACCTGGTCCCTACTCTCACTACATATCACAATGTCTTCTGCAAACATCATAGTCCACAGGGCCTCCTGTCTGATCTCATCTGTCAACCTGTCCATCACCACTGCAAATAAGAAAGGGCTCAGAGCTGATCCTTGATGTAATCCCACCTCTACCTTAAATGTATCTGACACTCCCACTGCAGTCCTCACCAATGTCATACTACCTTCGTACATATCCTGTACCACTCTTACATACTTCTCTGCCACTCCCATCTTCCTCATACAATACCACAACTCCTCTCTAGGCACCCTGTCATATGCTTTCTCTAAGCCCACAAAGACACAATGCAACTCCTTCTGACCTTCTCTGTATTTCTCCAACAACACTCTCAGACCAAACATTGCATCTGTAGTGCTCTTTCCTGGCATGAAACCATACTGCTGATCACTAATTATCACCTCCCTTCTTAAACTAGCTTCCACTACCCTTTCCCATAACTTCAAGCTGTGACTGATCAATTTTATTCCTCTGTAGTTACTGCAGCTCTGCACATCACCCTTATTCTTAAAGATAGGTACCAGAACACTTTTTCTCTACTCCTCATGCATCCTCTGACTTTCCAAAATTTCATTAAACAATCTGGTTAAAAATTCCACTGCCATTTCTCCTAAGCACCTCCATGCTTCCACTGGTATGTCATCTGGGCCAACAGCCTTTTCATTCTTCATCCTGTTCATAGCTGTCCTTACTGCCTCCTTGCTAATCTGTTTCACTTCCTGATTCACTATCCCCACATCATCCAACCTTCTCTCTTTCTCATTCTCTTCATTCATCAGACCTTTAAAGTACTCTTTCCATCTAGTCAACATTCTCTCCTCACTTGTGAGTACGCTTCCCTCACTGTCCTTTATCACCCTTACCTGCTGCACATCTTTCCCAGCTCTGTCCCTCTGACTCGCCAATTGGTACAGGTTATTTTCTCCCTGTTTAGTGTCCAATCTCTTATACAACTCTCCATATGCCTTATCTTTAGCCTTCACCACCTCTCTCTTTGCCATGCGCCTCATCTCCTAATACTCATGTCTACTTTCTTCATTTCTTTGAAAATCCCACTTCTTCTTCACCAGCATCTTCCTCTGTATACTCTCCTGTACTTCCTCATTCCATCACCAGGTCTCCTTGTCCCCCTTCCTCTGTCCAGATGTCACACCAAGCACCTTTCTAGCAGTCTCCCTTACTAGCTCTGCTGTAGTTACCCAGCTATTCGGTAACTCTTCACTGCCTCCCAGTGCCTGTCTTAATTCTTCCCTGAACTCCACCTCACAATCACTCTTTTTCAACTTCCACCATTTAATCCTTGGCACTGCTTTCACACTCTTCCATCGTCTTCTTGATCACCAATGTCATCCTACAGACCACCATTCTATGCTGCTTGACTACACTTTCCCCTGTCACCACTTTACAGTCTCCAATCTCCTTCAGACTGGCCCTCCTACATAGGACATAATCCACCTGTGTGCATCTTCCTTCACTCTTATATGTCACCCTGTGCTCCTCCCTCTTCTTAAAATACGTATTCACCACAGCCATGACCATCCTTTTCACAAAATCCACAATCATCTGACTTTCTGCATTCCTCTCCTTAACACCATACCTACCCATCACTTCCTCATCCCCTCTGTTCACTTCACCAACATGCCCATTGAAGTCCGCTCCAATCACTAGTCTCTCACCCTTGGGTACACTCACCACCACTTCATCCAACTCACTCCAAAATTTTTCTTTCTCATCCATCGCACACCCAACTTGTGGAGCATATGCACTAACAACATTCATCATTACACTATCAATTTCAAGCTTCATAAACATCACTCTATCAGACACTCTCTTCACCTCCAAAACACTCTTGGCATACTGTTCCTTTAGGATAACCTCTACCCCATTTCTCCTGCCATCCACACCATGATAGAACAATTTGAACCCACCTCCAATACACCTGGCCTTACTTCCTTTCCATCTGGTCTCTTGCACGCACAATATATCAACCTTCCTTCTCTTCATCATATCAGCTAGCTCTCTCCCTATACATTATAATGTATGACCAATAACACATGTATGTAGTTGTCACATCCAGACATTTAAAGATAACCTTTGGCTGACTCGTGAGGCACAGGGATATACAGGAAATACAGGGCAGAAAAGTTAGGATATCAAGCATGATGACACCTTGCTATGCAACATAAATAATGATTGACTCATGTAGTGCAAGGATGTACATCATATACCAGGCTTGTAGGAAATAATGGTGGATTATAAAGCACATAGATACAGGTAACATATGGCACTATTGCACCTTTCATGGGCAGCACAGTGGTGCAGCAGTTAGTGTTGTCTCTTCACAGCAAGAGGTTCTCCTGTTTGATTCTCAGCTGGGGTGCCTTCTGTGCGGAGTCTGCATGTCCTCCCTGCATTATTGTGCATTTCCTTCAGGTGCTCTGATTTCCTCCCACATTCCAAAGACATGTGTCTAAAGCATTTCTCCCTGGGCCTCTACTGAAAATGGCCTCTGTCCCAGTTGGACCTTCCCGATAAACAAATGTTAAATAAAATAAATAACTATACATTGTACCAGAATACATGAAGATCTGCATTCTAAGAACACACATATACATAGGTTCATAGGTAAGTACTAGACAAGCTATCATTGCTGGTCATTTTATATTTAGCCAATTTCCCTTTTTATGCTTAAATTAACCTATTCATTTTGATTAGAGATTGACCTTTCACATTCTATGGTTGATAATTATATATTATCCCTAATGAGAATAATTAGGATTACACCATATTATATATAATTTGAGGGAACACATGCATGGGATAAAAGTCTGTTCCAGAGTAGCAGTATTTAAACCATCTAAAGATCTAAACTATTCTGTGGATGCTACAGAAGAGGTTTAGAACTCTAGACCAAGTATTTCTGATGCCATTTGACTTTCTGATGTGCAGTAAATCTATCTGTAGTGGGTTGGAGGATGTTTTTTACGCCAGACACAGGCCACCTCTTAGCAGTCTGTAGGATACCGAGTATAGTAACAGGGCATTGAGTCAGTCCATGTAGGACAAGGTTTTTAGGCTTTATATACTTTTAGTAAGATATCTCTGTGAGCATTCTAGTTGTTGCTTTTGTCTGAACAGTCATAGGTACTATCAAAATTAAATTGCTGCTAAAACAACCCCCTCCTAAAAAAACAAACATTAACAATTGCATACTAACAAAAACAGAAGACAATCAATTTACAAATATGCGTTTCTTTTATACCTGCCAGGGTCATAATGATCAATCCCAAATGACCAGTCACTGGCCTGACATTGGACCAGGAGGACATGCCATTGTGGTCTGTGATAGACAGCATACACCTCTGCAGCCATGCTGATCAGAGTGACTCCACACTCTTCTCCACAA